>NW_004524618.1:9026036-9027450 GCF_000260255.1 Octodon degus | reverse complement strand
TATAAAATTGTTGTATGTTACTTAGAAAATTTCAAGGAACAAGAATTTTAAGTGAACACATGTCATTGTGTTCCATCGTTGTGGGTGTTCCAAAATGTACTATGAATAACCACTATGAAGACAATATCCAATGTATTAATTATTGAAACTGTTCTACTAATCAGTTTTGAAACTGTCTCATTGTTATTTGTTTCTCACTAAAATTAATAATAATAATTACACAAATGAATGCAGAGCATTTAAGGGTTAGAGGCTGAGAGGACACACTGACAGACTGTGTCAGGCATTCAAGAGTGCTGTCATCAATTCCATGAATTTCTCCCAAGCAGAGATTGCTTTTTCTGTCTCTTTGCTTTGAAACTGGGTATCCTCTGTAAGTTCTTTGAATGGTGATATGCTCTGAAGTTGATGCAATAGCAGTTTATGGGCTTATATCTCAAGAGAACTGGAACTTCCTTCTTGTGTCTTGGACTGCTTATTGTATCTTAGAACCCAGCCTCTGCATAAGAAATCTGATGCCCTGTTGGAGTGATCTGTGGAGAGGTCCAGAGGTTAGTTGCAAATGAAGTTTTGCAGCTGATGCTTGCTCTAAGGTGTGGAGACCATGGAAGTTTCAGTGAAATTATGTAGCCCTCTAGACCAGCCCACAATTGTCTGCACCAAATGAGTTCAGTTGGTGTCCCTCATGAGGCTGTTGACCACTGGTAGGCTGTTATAACTAGAAGCTGCTTAGGAAGTTGTAAATTCTCTCCTCCTCCCATTCATAGAAATTTTAAATAAGATACTAAAAGAATAGAAACAAAACAGAAGATGGTTTCTGATTTTTGGAATCATATTTTCTAGCTTAAGGTCATAGTGGTGGTGGGAGTGGACAGCAGGGAAATATAGTCAATAAAAATCTTCTGGAGTTAAAATTAGAAGGCCCTGTGACAATATAACAGGTTTCTATCATTTACTCTGGAGAATCACCACCACTCTTCGTGTTTTAGAGCTAAAAAGAATTTCAGAAATTCTTTCTGAAAATTCTCATTCAGAGTAGCCGTTTATTTTACAAACAAAGAAAGCAAAGACATGGAAATTAAATCATTGGCTTAAGTAGAGTACTGGGAATAGAATTCGTAGAAGAATGAACTATAATACTGTGTTATATGTATGTAAATCACTTGCCATACATTGATATTACCAGAGTTACTTGTTAATACTGCAGAGTGAATGAATAGCTTGAAATTCTCTGTCAAGATATGCAAAGAACCACCAATGTTTTGCAAATTTGGCTGTGTATAAAATCACCCGTGTTTATTTATAAAGAAATAACTGTCAGGAACCAGGCCTATAGATTATGATTTAATTGGCTTGTGGGTGGCCTAAGAGATTGTTCTCTTTTCAGTAACAACCCCGGAAGTAATAACTAATT
>NW_004524618.1:9021015-9025936 GCF_000260255.1 Octodon degus | reverse complement strand
TACTATAAGTTGTGCTTGAATTTTCATTGAATTGTAGATATTGTTGAATTTCTTGTTTAATTTCATCTGTAACCCATTGATTGCTGAGTAGGGTGCTGTATTTGGCAGTTTTTTCTGGTTTCTTTTGTTATTTATTTCCAGTTTCATTGCATTGTGGTCAGATAATATGCATGGAATAATTTCTGTTTTCTTGCATATACTTAAGTATGACCTGTGTACTAGAAGGTGATCTATTTTAGAAAATGATTCGTGTGCAGCTGAAAAAAATGTGTATTCCGCTGTGGAACACTCTGTGTATGTCTACCAAGACCATTTGTTCCAAGATCTGGTTCAGTTGTGCTACTTCTTTGCTAATTTTTTGTATGGTTGATCTATCTATTTTGGAACCATATTAACAGTCCTTTTTACCATGTTCACATCTGGAGTACACAAAGTCATTAGAAGAACTTTCTTCTGTACATTTATATGTGCTCTGTGTATCAATATTTGAAAATTGACTTAGGAGCCAAGTTTGGATACTACTTCAGTATCAAATTAAAAGCTACTTAAGTACCCAGTGTAAAGGTCATTAGAGTAAACATTACACTTTCCTCAACATATAAAACCTAAATTTCCCCTTCCATTCTGTTATCTTGACTCCTATCCTAGTGTCAAAGACAGGGTAATCAGAAACTCACCAAAACTCCAAAGACTTACTGAAACTGTGGTTCTGTTTTATATAGGCTGAGAGAGAAGCAGTTTGTGGCATATGGGACAGATGGCACTTGGAAGCTCAAGTTGACCTGGTTAAAGCTGAAACTAGAAGTCAAATATCACTGAGGCTATGACAAGACCTTTTGGCTTCATTTAAGAGTTGAAGAAAACACTGAAGCAGTTTAAGTGCAGAAGTAACTATATCTGAATTTTGCTTCATGACCTTAATCTGGCTTTGGGGGTGTGAATGTGTAGGGGCAAGTGTGATTAAAGAGGATGAAGAGTGAAAGCTGAGTCAGGAGCCAAGAGTTATTGGAAGGAATAGTTTTACTGAGAGTTTCCAGGTGCATATTGCAAGTCAATTAAGAACTTAGAATTCATATGATTTTGTAGGCCCCAGTCACCAAGACAGACTCCATCAAAATGAAGGACTCTCCCAGGCTAAAATAATAGAGCTCTCTTTCTCCTAATCAGCTTTTGGGGAATTATTGACTACTGCAAATAATGTTTCTGAGAAATTTCCATTTTTATATTTTATATGAAAAGAAAAGGGGTAAAGATAACTTGGCATGGTTATGGGCAAAAGTAATAGAGACACAGTAAAAATCTTTCAGCTAAAAATAATTATCCAAAATCAAAGGCATGGGAGTGCTGGCTGACTCCCATAAATGTGCTTTGTGTGATGTAAATCATGTTAAAAGTTGAAATTTGAGAGTGATATTTCCTGTGAAGGCTATGAGTAATTTTCAGCTACATAAATTTATTTTCTCTCAAGGCTTAGAAGGCGTCACTTTAAGTTTTGGGTTAGTGTGAGGAGCGTTAACAAAGTCAGTGTACCCAGAAGAGAAAGCATATGAGGAGCTGCTTCTGTTCCCAGGATGTCTTAGCAAGATGAAGCTAACATTCCTATTTGCATATCATCTAGAGCTATTTTTGCATGTTTTCTGATTGATGGGAAACTGGTGGCTGCTCTCCAGGGAAATGAATTTCTAATTTTTTTTCCCTCAGAACCCTGGAAAGATATAAAGACTACTATAAAAATTATCTTAGACCCTAAATTCTTCATGGGGTAAATGTATAAAAATCAAGGCCAGGTCTGGTGAGACATGGCTGGAATGTTAGCATTCAGGAGACTGAGGCAGGAAGATTATTGTGGGTTTGTGACCAGTCTGGGCTAAAAGTGAGCTCAACCCTAGCTTGAACTCCATAACAAGAATCTGCCTCAAACAAACAAACAAACAAACAGTCTTCAGCTCCACAGTTTATTCTTCCTCTCTGATTCTTTACCATGTGATTTTGGATTTTTACATGTAAAATAAAGTTTGAATTTGCTTAAGCAACTATTATGGAGCTAACTAGTGTTGCTGATGAAGGAAGGCCTTCCCATTTCCTTCTCAGAGGCTTCTGTTATCAATCATTTAGGTCAAGCCAACTCAGATATACCGCATTCATCCAATGATTATTGGATTCTTATTTACTGGATGTGAGACTACTCTGTACTTTGATTAATGAAAAACTATATCAAATTCTTGCATAACTGGAGTTTTCATTTTAGGGCACATAAGGACTATACTATTCATATTGTGCTGTGCTTCAGGTAAGATTTAGAGGAGAAGATGGCTCCAAACTTTTGTTCAGAAGTGCGACGGCAGACATTTCTATTGTTGATTTACAGATTTAGGCATCTATATGGCTTTTACCAGTGACTTAAAACTGGAATTCTGTCTGTGAGTCTTTGGAGTCCACAGTGCATCTAACACTGGCCAGATGCTTTCTTCGGGGCAGAGCCACCTACTTTCTTCTTGCTGGGAGTGTTACCTGGTGCAACCATTATGGAAGTCAATGTGGAGACTCCTTAAAAAACTAAGATGGGAAATCCCATTCAAAGCAGCTATCCCCCTACTCGGAATTTTCCCAGAAGAACTGAAAACATCATATCATAGTGGTACATGCGTACCTATGTTTATAGCAGCACAATTTGTGATAACCAAATCTTGGAAACAACCAAGGTGCCTGTCACCTGAGGAATGGATGAAAAAGATGTGGTATTTTTTACATTTCCTTAAAGAAGAAATTTCTCTTCTTTTCCCTTCCATCAATCATGTGTGAATGTAAAAACTGTAATGCACTTTCAAGTCCAGAACACAAGACAGATCTCTAGTTCATTTATAGTTTTAAAAAGCACATGACTTATGACCAAAAAGAAAACTTCTAGATTTTATCTAAACCAGAACAGACTAATTTTTTGGTTTAAAATGAAGAGAGGGCTTTTTTTTTTTAACGGAACCAGGGATTGAACTCAGGCCCTTGCGCTTGCCAGGGAAGTGCTTATTCCACTGAGTCATCTCCCCAGCCCTGAAGAGAGGGCTTTGGAAAATATTATTATAGTGTAGGAATCACAGAGCATGTTTGAATGAGAAACTGGAGGGCAGCTTACACTAGAGTGATGCTTTTCAAATACAGATGTTCTCAGGGGTATCCTGTGAATTTTACTAAAACACAGATTCGGACTCAGCAGTTCTTGGATGTGTCCTGAGATTCTTCAATTTTAACAAATCCCAGGTGCTTCTAGTCCCAGGCTTCCAGACCAAGGGCAACTCTTAATTAGTAAGGGAGAAGTGCAGGGTTAACTACAAGTCTTCCCCACCTTGTTTTGTCATTCTCAAACCAGACACAGGCACTGGGTGTCTCCAACATAGACTCAAATTACCTACTTATGAGCCTCGGGCACTCATAGAGCATAGGGAAAGAGAGCGGGACATTTAAATAGCTAAGCAAGTCATCATAACATAATGTGAGAGCATAGTTTACAAAAATGCTATGGGAAATGAAGATGGAGTGGAGATGTAATCCTGTCTGAGAAAAAGTCATTACCCAGGAGATCAGGTTTACGCAGGTGCTTTCAAGGAAGGTGGGGAATGTTCCAGGTGTGTGGGTGAGGAAGAATGAGTGTGGGGCTGGGTGACCCCCAGAACCTGCAAGAGCTCTGTTTGCTTTTCCATGATGAGAATAAGAAGGCATACATAAGGGGCCAGAAGTTTCATTTCCCTGTTTTCTGGAGAAACCAGACTATTTCTCCATTAAAGTGTGAGCACAGCTCTGCCCCTCTCCACATCCCGGAGGCACAGCCTCACTTTCCCCCAGGATTTTGCTTTGTGAAACTTTCTCTGTGCACACAAGTCACAAACCCTCCTTTCAACTCCAGAGCGCTCACCCTTTTTGAATACTTTCACATTTTTTTCTGTAAGTTCTTGATATGAAACATTTTTGATGCATCTCAAAGTATCTAACAGAATTACTCATGCCTAAAAAGACATTATGGCTATCACATATGTACCAGATACTGTACAATTTTTATTTCATGATCCTTGTAATGCTCAAATTCTGCAATATATCACATTTTTCAGATCAGAATTCCAAGTCTTTGAGAGAGTACTTTTTAAAGAAAATAGTTAGGATACATATATAGCTACTTTCTCTTAATTCAGTGAATAGAAAGACTTGTACTAATAGTGTTTGTGGACAGGATATCATGTCTGCATCTTGTACTATGAATAACCACTAAGAAGGCAATATGCAATGTATTAATTATTGAAACTGTCCTACTAATCGGTTTTGAAGCTGTCTCACTGCTATTTGTTTCTCAATAAAATTATTTTAAAAATACAAAAGAGACCCAGTCCTAGCCCAGGTCCGGTGAGTGTGTGGAGAGCTTCCTGCTACGCTGCGCCGGCGGGAACAGTCCCAGCCGAGGTGCAGCGTGGGCCGGACCCTCTCCCACCCCCTCGGGCCGCGCCCCACCACTCCGCCATACGTCCCCACCCCTCCTGCCCAGTAGGAATTTCTGCCGACTTCCTGGAAACCCCAGACCCAGTCCTAGCCCAGGTCCGGTGAGTGTGTGGAAAGCTTCCTGCTACCCTGCACTGGCAGGACCAGTCCCAGCCCAGGCGCAGCATGGGCAGGAGCCTCTCCCACCCCCTCGGGCCACCCCCCACCACTCCACCTTACCTGCCCCACCCCCCCCACCCCCCCGCTGAGTAGGAATTTCTTCTGAGTTCCGGGAACCCTAGGCCAATCCTAGACCAGGTCCGCAGCGGGAAGGAGATGAGCACAGCAGCCAGTAATAAGAAAGAAGCAGCTGGATAACTCCAAACTCTGTAGAGCTCCACCTGAACTTCAGTACGTGTGAAGGTTATAACTACAGCAAAGATCTACAACAAAGGGCAGA
>NW_004524618.1:9010579-9012535 GCF_000260255.1 Octodon degus | reverse complement strand
ATTTTTCTTCTTTCTTTAAAACAATTTTTATCCTTGAAAAAAAGTTTCACTGTTCTTCTTCCTTCTCTCGCGCACAGAAGAATCAAATATAAAATGAAATTAATATCTGGATGGTGGAATACCATTTCAAGTGAGGTTGATAAATAACCTAAACAGGAGTTATTTGTCAAATGCACATATAATTGAACAAATTAGCTTTTTGAAGACAGTGCCAGATTTATTAGCTAGCTGTTACCAAATAATTTGTCATGTCCTCCTTTATTTCAGTATAATTAAAAAATACCCCATAATAAGATTAAATAATAATGTCTGTATCTAAAATTAAGGCACTGGAGGAAACGTAATTATAGCTCATTGTCATATTATAAAAACCATTATGGTGATTTCAACTGCCCAATTGCTAGTGTGTTCAAATAAAACAATGCATATTACTTAACAGCATTCTAATTTACAAGTAGGAATTTAAAAAGTGAGCTGTTGGAGGGAGTTTTTAGAGGGTATGGAGATTTTTGTTACTGTTTGCAATTCCTTGTAGAGGTATAATAACTTCCTAAGAAAAACATTTAAATGAATAGTTGACGTTCACCACCTTTTTTACACATCTCCTCCTCTGATAATCCCTTCTGTGTCTGTGGACCTACAAAAAATAATAGTAACCTCATGTGTGTTGATTTGACAGACAGCTTCATTTTCCCTAGGAACCATGTTGAATTTCAACATCTTAGAAGTCACTGTATCTTCACGGGACTTCTCTAAAATGCTTGAGTACTGAAAGAAAAATATAATACCTGTTATTATAAAGCCTAGGGAAAAGGCAAGTTTTGATTTGGCATATTATGTAATTTCAGTGCTGCTACTATTGGGACTCATGATCTGGCTTTTACACAAATGATCCAGAAAACAGAAGAGTTGGAGGTATGATCTAGCAGTTAAATATGCAGGTTGCAGAGTCAGGCTATAGGATTTACCAAGTTGACCTTTCAATCTCCGGTCTTTGTACTCTTTCATATAATGCAATTTTGTTCTGCCTCCATCATCTTATTTAAGATAGAATTAATAGCAGTGATCATGGCCTGGGGTTCCTGAGAGTATTCAGTCATAGCACGTGCATTCAGTAAGCTCACTACCGAGGACTAATGATGGGGATGTCTCAGTTGATAGGATTCCACAGCATCAAAATACTCAGAAGAGAAACAGCTGGAATTTCTGAGACTGACTACATTCAGGATGTGTCTTATCTAATCCTCACCAGGTCTTGTAGTTAGTCGTGATTCTTGGTGTGTGTAGTGGGGTGATGTGCCTGCCACAGAGTGTGCCCTTTTTGTAGTCTTGGCTGCAAGAAATCGTCAGATCACAGGCTCTAAAACTCAGCCTGCTTCATATTAATCTCATTTTTGCTTTCAAGGTAAATGGAGTTTCTTTGCCCTGTACTGCTGTTGTGGATAAAGTAGGTCCTTGGATTCCTGACTTTCTGCTTTCCCCTTGCCATCGGTTTCTACTACAGAAGTGAATCCCATCCCTTCATCATGAGCCATAGGTTGGCATAGTTTAATTACTGAGATCTATAATACTTCTGTGCATCTGGATTAGGGCACCACAGTGCCACTTGTAAATTAAAAGAATCAGCAAATGTCAAAATAGGTTTGCGAGTCTTCTGACATTACCTTACCTTTGTACACTGCTGTGGAGTGATAGCTATATGCAAGAATTAGCTTCAGCTTGGCCAGTTCTTTTCCTCCTGTCAAAACCTACTTCCTACATTGGACTGGTACAGCTTCCAGCCTGCACAGCAACTGAGACCAAATATGGCAAGGGAGTTAACATATAATGTGGAGGGGCTTGGGAGATAGCTCAGTAGAATAAACGTTTTCCTGGCAAGCAGAGGGTCCTGAGTTCAATCCCTGATACTGAAAAGAAAAACCCAAACATATAATGTGGAATTCTCTTTTGTCTACC
>NW_004524618.1:8994697-9002286 GCF_000260255.1 Octodon degus | reverse complement strand
TGTCTGAATATCAAACATCTTAGACATAACATGGAACAGGTATTTTTCATCAAGTATTGATATGTTGAACCTTAAGTCCCTACAGAATATGATGAAAAAACATTTAAAAAATTAAGATATATTTTCAAATAAGCATAAAGAATTATATAATTCTTAATGAAGGCAGGAGACAGGAAAAGGAATGTTGTGGGACTGTCCTGCTACAAGGTTTTGTATGGTTAGATTTCTGGACTTCTGTGTAAACAAAAATATTTCTTGACAGCTTGTTTGGAGGTTCTAGCAGGGGAGCCAGCTACTTGTATACCCTTGACAGAGGAACAGTCCTCTTCTGTTGGGGGTGGTCCTCCTCTTCCACCGAGTATGCAGCTTCTGGAGGGACATATATGGAGCATTGAGGGAGGAAAGGGACACCTGCCTAGCCAGCCAGATTACCAAATCAACCAAATCAACCATGGTGATCAACGGGGTGATAGATACTGCAGCCAGATCACCCTCACATTCGAAACATAAAAAAATTCTTAAATTGACAATTTAAATAAATAAAAATTCAAGTGGTGAAGAATTATGAATTCTGCATTCTAATCACATTTTATTTATTTTGTTTTATTTACTTTATTTTATTGTACCATGAATCCAACTCAGGACCTTGCATTTGACAGTCACTCAGGCTGCTGTGCTGTCTCCCTGGCCCTCAAATCACATGTTAAAGTTGGTATAATCAAACAACAAATAAGAGGGTGGAGCACTACATTTGGATGCTTTTCACATTCTGTCTAATAACTGCGTACCTTCTTTTCATTCTGCAGGTTGTGACGTATGAACATGTGTCCTTACCGACCATGATCAGAAATGCTGTTAACCGTGGCTGTATTAGGCTCTTCTGTTCTTCGATGGCAGAGTTGACCTTTTGATGTAACACCTGGGCATCTCTATTAATTTTTTATAACATTTCACCAGAGTAGTTTTGCTGGGAGAATGAGGCAGTGTATTGCCAAAGTCATCTAAGTAACGGACAGCATTGGTGTTTCCTATAGAACAACGTAGTTTGGGCTTTCACTTCTACCCAGCCAATAAAAGGAGAGAAGTACTGCACATAGTTTTGTAAGTCAAATGGGTGAATGTATCTATCCCAACAAAGAAACCTGTCAAAGGAAGCAGCTGGTTTAAATTAATTTTGGTTTTATTTTTTTTTTTTAACTTAGGGCATGGTGTATAGGGTGTACAGTGTCACACTGCATAGATCGGACTCATAGCGATCCTCCGGTTTACAGACTCCCAGGTGCTGGGATTACAGGTGCATGCCCCCATGCCCAGTCTCAGTCACCATCTCAGCATGCCTCGGGGTCAGGGCTGGCACGGCAGGCCTGGGGATTGAATGCCGCATCCCTGCATCTGCCTAAGCAGGTGCTTTAATCTGCTGAGCTAATTGGCTGGCCCTTGGCTTTGAATATTTTGTTAGAATTAGAAAATGTGAAAAATTTTAGGATGAAATTTCCAGAAATGTTTGTGTGCATTACAAATTCTAGCATGTGTGTGTGTGTGTGTGTGTGTGTGTGTGTGTGTGTGCATCTGAGTGTCTGTGTCTGTGTCTGTGTCTGTGTCTGTGTCTGTGTCTGTATCTGTGTCTGTGTCTGTGTGGATGCCGGAGATGGGTTAAAAATAATACCCAGCAACTTCAGGTAGAGTGAAGGGTCTGTATGGAGGAGGCATCAGCACTAGAATGCTAGATGCATCTGTCTGCAAAACAAATTGACTTTATGTGAAGCAATTTTGTATTTATAAGGGCAAGCAGAGAAGGATTTAGGTCAGCAGCAAGAATCTACTATTGTAGAACCTCTTCAAACAGGTGATTGAAGTCCAGGGTTGAGAGAGATGTTCAAAGGTTCTGATGATGCTTTCCATCACAATGTGATATATTTGATGCATCCGAGGAGACTCGGGGGCTGTCACGCATATACCTAGGAGACTGAATTAATTGAGATTTTAGGGTTGCTTTTCGATGACTTCTGAGATTATGTTTACATGCACCCTATTTAGTAAATATGTGCTTGGTGTGAAGAATAAATGTAACTTCTCCATATAGAAGCACAAGTTTCCTTCAGACCCAGTGGAGTCTACATTTTGGTTGAGTTCTACCCTAAATGTAGGAAAATTCATCTGTCTCTATGGAAACTATGATCTGTGTGATAACAATGGCTGTCTAATTTCTCGTAATTTGAAGTTTTGCTCTAAAAATGAAAATGTTTGCGTCTTTATGTAAATGTGTTTTGATTCATTTGAGTAGTGAAGAAGATTTGTTTTTAATTTGTCTTCAGGCCACCTGTACTGAAACTAACATGCAAAGGAAAACCTACCTCTTCTGTATCAAAGCCACTTTCTCTCTCTACACCATTATATCCTACCTTCTATTTTATTTCTGAACAGGAGGCAACTTCTTCAGAAGTAGGCCTAGTTCCTAACTGAAGGTGACAAACTGATAGCCACTGCAGTGGCTACCTGGCTTGGTCCAGTCCAGTGTGCACAGCTTTGTTGCTGTAAAGGATTTAAAAACTGGGTTGTCCAGGAGTCAGAAAGGTGTCTAAGGGCCGGCGAAATTGCTCAGAGGATTAAAGTGCCTGCTTAGGCAAACTCAGGGGCAAGGGGTTCCTTCCCCGGGCCTGCTGTGCCTCCCCCCCACCAGGGGGTGGCGCTCTGAGACAGTGATTGAGACTGTTTGCGGTGGTGCCCGCCTGTAATCCCAGTGCTCGGGAGGCTGTAAACAGGCGGGTCGCTATGAGTCTGATCTATGTAATGAGACCCTGTAAACCCTGTACTAAATACGGAAAAAAAAGGGTGTATAATATGAGTGGACAAGAGCTGTGTTTTACCAGAACATAGGCAACAAGAGAGGAGGAGAGAAACAGAAAGCTTCCTTGTTTAGAACAAGGGTGGTTTAGAACACATGGTTATGCTCTGTTGGATGGAGGTGTGAGAAGAATTTCCAGGAAGTGAAGGAGGCTCGGTGATGTCTGGGCTGCTCAGGGCAGGGCCTGGGCAGTTAGAGGGTCCTATCTTACCTTACATCTTCTTTCTTTCTTTGATTTGGATTTCTTCTAGAACCAAACCTATCCCAGTGCTTTGCAACAACAAAAGCCAGGGCTGGGGAGATAGCTCAGTAGAATAAGCACTTGCCTAGCAAGCCCAGAGTCTTGAGTTCAATTCCCGGTACCAGAAAAAAAAAAATGACAAAAGCCACACATGAAAGGGAAAGTAGAAACATAATCTTCTATGTCATACTTTAAAAGAACATGACATATACCAAGCCCAGTCTCAAGTGCTGTGCAAGCATTTGTGAAGTTTTTATTTAACCCGTGTTGCATAGTACCTCAATACTTCCCAAATCTCACCCCAACCCTGTGTGTGGCTACTATTATCATTTCATTGTAAGGATGAGGGTAAGAAAACTCAGCCTTAACCAAATTAAATAACCTGTGCAAGACAGCCATTACGAATGACAGTGGCATATTTAAACTTATTTCTGCTCACACTAGATGTTCTTGTGGAGCAGTATTGGTATGGAACAAACTTCTTAGGCAATTTGAGTAAGTACTATTTACATTTTAGAATAACATTTTAGCAAAGCAATAGCATTCAAATATTCATTTGTGCAATTAATAACCTGTGCCTTCTGTTTGCTGCCAAATGCCCACACAATTAATCAGATAGTAGAGACTTTCGTTGGTAACCAAATGAATGAGAGCTGGTGAGAAGAGTCAGCAGTTTTTAGCAGAAAAGAGAAGATTTAAAAAGAAAACTCTATTACAAAATCATCCACTTCTTGCTTGTGGTAAAACAAAAAGAAAAGTGTTACAATATGCTGGAAAAATATATTACAAATGAGTGCAACCCTTCATCACGATCTTTGCTCTTGTTGTGTTTATGCCTCGGGCCTTTTTGTTTGATCACTGCTGTATTAATGGACTATGTACAAGCTGCTGAAAGCCACAGTACCTGTGGTATAAAGTGTGTGGTCTGAAGAATGACTTTTTCCTCCTTTTCATCCAGGTAAAATACATTATGGAAGCCAATTTAGCTTGTGTGACATCAATATATGATTTCAGACTGGGAAGGTTTTCAGGAAAGCAAGCACAGATCCATTAATTCATACAGGGAGAAGAAATTCACAAGGTCGGAGAGCACTTCTCCAATGCGTAGTTGGTTGTATTGTTATAGTCGGAGTTCAGTCTTTATATGGTTATGCCATATTGAGAATTAGTCTCTGTCACTCAAATGGTATCTGGCACCTTTACAACCTGGAATTTTTTTCTTATTAACTTTGTAATGATGAGGCATTGAAACTTCTCTGGTGCCAGAATTGGGTCCTTTATTGAAGGCAGGATGGCAAGAAACCTCCCTAGTAACTGCATGAAGGAAGGGACAGCTTATAAAGAGGACGAAGTGTACAGCGGATGATAATAAGAATCAGAACTCATCTGCGTGATTTATGGCTCTGAACAGGTTTTATTTAGACAAAAATTGCAATATATAAAATAGCTGTTTTTCAGGATTCATATTTTATTTTACCATATGTCCTGCTCACAAAATTTATATCTGAGTGAGATTTTGAGGATCATCCACTTTAGTTGTCCTATTCTACATGTGAGAAATAGAGGCTTGGAGAAATTGAGAGTAATGAAAATAACAGAAAAATTAAAACTAGAATTCAGATTTTCTAGCATTCCTCTTAGCACACAGATATTTATACCATTTAATTTTAGCATATAGGCAGAGATTCATAAAATTGAAAATATGTAATTTACTTTTCCTCTGACGAAATTTTCCAATTATATTCATAATATGTGAAAAGATAACCCATACATTGGAAGAACATATGTACAAATGATACACCTGACAAAATCCTCGTAGCTAAAATATATAAAGAACACTTGTAAGTCAATAATTAAGAGACATACGACTCAATTTGAAAATGGCAAATGGATTTTAGTAGACACACTTTCATGTTATACAAAGACCCCTAGAGAAGCAGCTCAATGTCATTATTCATCATGTAGATAAAAATAAAATCCATAATGAGATACCACTTCATACCTACCCAGGCATGAGCAATATTTTTTAAAAATTAGATAATAAACACAGAATGTCAAAATGCAGGGCACCTGGGATTTTCATACTTTTCTGGTGGAGCTGTCCCACAATTTTGGAAGTCATTTTGTCATTTCTTCAGTGTTAAATACAAATTTTTCATATGACCAAGGAATTAGACACCTAGGTATGTACTCAATACAGAAAAGAACACCTCTCCACATAAAAGCTTATATGCATTCATAGAATCATCATTTATGATAAAAAAATAACAGAAGAAAATGAAAATGATTTTTTTTTTTATTTTGGCTGGCTCAGCGTGCCTTACAGGTGGGTCCGGTATGGCAGGTGGAGGTTGGAATCGAACCGCAGTACCCTGTGCCTGACTGCATTTGCATGAGCTTGGCCCTTAAACAACTAAGCTACCCTAGAAAATGAAAAGAAAAGGATCTAAATATCTGTTTATTTACTCATTGAGTAGATGAAACTGGCATTTACCTACAGTGAGAGACTCTCAACCATAACAAAGAATAAAGCACTGATGCATATAGTGCATGGGGGAGGGATGGAGTATGCTAGGTTAAACCAGCCGCAAGCCAAAGATGACCTAATGCATAATTTTGTGGAGAATTAACGAAGATCAACTGAATTAGAGCAAGATAAGGCTACTCATTAGTGCTTGCTATAGAAAGGGAAGCAATTACCATGCTTAAATTGGAAGATACCCAATGGTAGACCAAAGCATGAGAGAAGTTAGATATTGACTGAGCTGCCCAGTTTCTTTCCTCATTTTGTCTTCATCTGAAAACTTTAGTAAGAAATAGGAAAGTAATTAGTATTCAAACACTGGCCAGTGTTTACTGTTAGAATCTACTGTTAGAATGTTTGTTGTCTGACTTCCTGAGCTATTCACTGTAAACAGTAGATTTGTATACTTCTAGGTGATTGATACAGATTGTGAGTCAGAATTCTATTCTTATATACAGTGTGTTACATTTTTTGTGCATTTAGTATCTGAATTCGTTAAATACAATGCCTAGAACAGGCTGAACCACATAGAAAGAAAGATGATTGGGAGCTGCCTAGGGCTAAAGAGAAGAGATGGTTGTGATTTGTTAACTTAATGTACAAGGTTTCCTTGCAGAAGGCTGAAAATCATCCAAAAATAGATTACGGTGAGTTGATGATCTCTGCATGTTGTGTAGAACCCATGAATGAACTTTGCCATTTAGACTGCATATACATAAAGCTTTAAAATCAATTTTGCACTTATTTCAAATAATATATAGTTAAATGCATTCTTTTGCCTTTTTGAGACAAGGTCTCCCTAGGCATCTCAGGCTGGCCTTGAGCTCACTTTCTAGCCCAGGCTGGCCTCAGACTCAAAATGATCCTCCTGCTTCAGGCTCTCAAGTGCTAAGATTACAAGCATGCACCACCACACCTGGCAAATACACTTATAATAAGCATTAGTTTCACTGTTGCTTATTATGTTTCTTAATCTATTAGAAATTTGAACACTCTATATTTTTATATATATTATATATAATGTAATATATTATATATATGTTACATTTAATCTTTAGCTCACTGCACTGATCTAATGGGAAGACAGAGTTAAACAGCAATTACATATGTAAAGAATGTTACAAAGGGGATCTGGAGAAGACTTTGTTGATTAGTTTTGCCTTTTTTTATAACCATAGGTGAGTAAAGAGAAGGAACAAGAACCTACGCCTTTCTGCAGTGGTTTAGAATTCTTCTTTTCCCCTTCATGATTACACTCATTGTAAAGATAAAATCCATAGACTTCTGTCTGTGGATACTTCAAAGGTTTTTGATTATATGAGGAATGTAATGAAATTCATGGGCACACTTTTAGAGAAAAATGTAATTTTGAGCTATGATGAACTCTGTGGTTCTGTAGATACAGGATCCACTTTTGCATCTGGCAGCAGCTGGTCCCTTACCCTGTGGGAGACATGCTTTCTCCACCCAGTCCTCGTGACTTGGAAGGGCAGGTATGGAGCACTGATCTGTTCTAGTCACAGTGATTAATCCGTGAAGAGCGCTGAATTGTATTTGAGTCAATCTGGGGATTTCAGGAGGGTGATTGCATCTTCTGTTGAACTAAAACAAGAAAAAGTCTGAGACAGATTTTAGGCGACATCCCCTGAAGAGAGCTGGCTAGAGAGATGGAAAATAGCAAGAATTCTTATAACCCCCCTTAGTGCCTGGGTCCAGCCCTGTCCGAAACTAATTTACCAGTTATGTGACCAACACACTCATTTCTTGACTCAGCTTATCCCAGGTGGGTGTTTTGACTTTTGTCTGAATTAAATATCTTCATTGTAAATTTCCCTGTATTCTTTTTTGAGGAGAATGGAATTTACAAGTCCACTAGCCCTCTTTTTGCTGTAGGATGGAGGTGATTATCAATAGAATTGAAAAAATGATAAATAGTTCTCAATTTGAAATTTATCAAATTCACTCATGTTCTTGTATGA
>NW_004524618.1:8982271-8987152 GCF_000260255.1 Octodon degus | reverse complement strand
TGCCGTTTTAAATTTAAGAGATCAGAATTATAAAAACAAGAATCATTTAATTCTATAGCTGCAGGTACTGAGACTAACCAAAATTAGATAGTCTGTGAAGTATTTATATAACTATCAGTCTTGGCTCTGTTTATGCCACAAGACACTGCCTTCTATTGCAACTAGAATAGTCTTAAATAGAGACTTCAACGATCTCTGTAAGGACTGTTTGTTAATTCCCAGGTGAGGTGACGTGTAAAAACCTCTCGGATAAAAGAAAATATTATCTGAAGCCACCGCCGATATTAGGCTGACCATGAGACTGTATTCAGGGATAGTCTCCAACAAGTAGTGCATCCTCTTCTGACTGTCCTCAGCAATATCTTTGATGTTCCTACTTAAGTCCATTGCAGAACATAAAGAAAACAACATGAGAACAGCTCAAAAATGCTCTGACTCAAGTCACTTGTTTATTCACAAACATGGAGCCCCAAAGACAGTGAACGATCTGTCCACACTGCCCTAATGTTCGTGTTGGAGACAGTGTCATCATATTCACCTCCTAACACTCCCAGGGCCACAGGAGCTCTGCAGTGGCTGTCAGGCAGACTAGCTTTGAAATTTGTTTCTGTCCCTCTCTGGAATGTGACCTTAGAGAAGTCACTAAACATTTATGAACCTCCACCTCTTCTGTGAAAGGACGTTGATAACACAAGCCCCATGAGCTATTTTTTAAAATTAGCAGCAACATTTTGAAGCAGCCAGCATGACTTGTATTAAGCCCATCTCACTGACTGTTTTCTACATGGACCAGTGTCCCTTCTGGTTGAAAGCTTCATCTCACAAATCTAGTATGACCCCCAATGGCTTGTTTTATAACCACTACTGTTTAAATCATCTCTGACCTACTGTCATATTTGTGAAGCAATATCCTTCTACACATTCATTAATGCTATGCAGGCTCTAAGGCCACCTCCAGTCTTTGATGTTGCAAATCTAGATATTGACATTAACAGGAATTTCCATAAATGACTGGAATAGCCAGAAGCAGGAGGGAAAAGTGTGTCTGCTGATTCCTTCACTACTATTTTGAAGCTAAACATCAACAGTTGGCATCCATATGTAACTGCTATTGCAGTGTAAAGTTAGTATATGTTGGTTCATTTATGTCATTTTGATTATTCTTGTTTCTCCTACTGTGCTATTATTGTAGTCAGGATTTGCAAGGGAATAGGCTTAATGCAGGACACATAATTTATAAGATTATTTTATAATATTCACCCAAAACCTCAAATGCAGAAGAGCACATTAGATCTGTATATTTACCACAGACACAAAGAATCCAGCTGAGGACCTGGTCCCATGGCAATGTCCTGAAAAGGTCAAACTGAAGGCCTAGGGCCCATGGCAACGTCCTCCATGAGTCCAGCCAGAGGCCTTAAGCCCACGTGCAAGGCTGTATCAAGGTTCTCCACTGGGAAGATCTGAAGCTCACTGGTACAAACCAGAATGTCTGAGGGTGAAGGGTACGTGTCACCATGCCAAGGCATCCACACTGGAGTCAGCAAGGCTCAGGGCAAGCAGGAGATCTCCCCAATGATATCTGCAGTCATCCTCGGAGACAGTGAGGCTCTGTGCTTACGCAACAATAACAGTCATAACTTTTCATAACTGGAAAGTCAGCATAACAAGCTTCTCTAAGAGGATCAATAGCACATCCTCTTTCCCTCTAGTTCCATGCTGTTGGCCACAGTCCTTTGGTGGGCCTTGCACACCCAGAGCCACACTGATTCACTTCGGCTGAAACAAGTTGACCATTAGTTAATCCACCACAGCTATAATCTCCTCAAAGTTAGTTTCTAGGGAAGTTAGTCGCGGTAGCCGTGTTAAATTCTAAAGTATTTATTTATTTCTAGTAACAGCACACATGGAGTACACATTGCAAATACAGTCCTCTCATTTTTCTGGAATCAAACATTATTTCGGTTTTACAAATGACTGGAAGTTAAGTAACACAAACATGATCAGATGACGCTCTCATGGCACAGGAGATGACTGAGTCCAAGATCTTCACTCTTGAGCACCAAGCTTGTCTGGCTTAGAGAATGGTTATTAATTTCATTTTATTTAAGTTCATTGTCATAATTTAGGCCTATACAATGATCTCATTCATTATAGGAAATTTGTATCTGTATAATACACATTTAGTCCTGGTGTTTTATTTATTATTTATTTATTTGTGGTGCTGGGGATTGAACTCAGGACCTTAAGCTTGCCAGGAAGGCACTTATTCTCCTGAGCTAAATCCCTGGCCCCCTTGATTCCCGGTTTTCTCATTCCTCTTCCCCCTTTCAAGCCCTCTGCCCCTCCCTGTTTGTAAAGCTCATTTTAATTTTATCCTTCTTTACTTATTTTTTTTCTTTTCCTTCCTCTCTGTAGTTCACTTTTCCTTTTCAATAATTTTTTCCTGTATCATAATATTTAGAGAACATTTTTGTCCTTACTTGTATTTTCAGTTTCTCATACCAAAGAGATGTGATATTTACGCGTGTGTGTCTGTTTTATTTCACTTACGATTACAGTCTCAAAGTCCATTCATTTAGCAATAAATGTCCCAATTTTATCTTTCTTGAAGGCTATGTAATAAGCCATTGTACTTTAAAAAATACATCCTTTTTATCCATTCATGGTTTGATAGGCGTTTGTGTCATTTCCAACAGTTAGTTATTACAAACTGTGCTTCCACAAACAGGCACATGCATATATTGCTGTGATATGATGCTTTCAGGTCTTCTGAGCAGATACTAGATGTGGAAAAGCTGCCTCAAAGGGAATGTCTAGTCCTGGATTTTGAGGAATCTCCACAAGGGTCTTCACAGTGGTTGCACTAATATACACTCCCACCAACAGAACAAGAAGTGTTCCTTTTTCCCCACAGCCAGGCCAGCACGCATTATTAGTTGTGTTCTTGATAATACTCATGTGTTCTGAAGTGAGCTGGGATCTCAGTGTTGTTTTAATTTGCGTTTCTTGAATGGCGAGTGATGTTGGACTTTTTTTCATATATTTATTTGAAATCTGTACTTCTTCTGAGAAGTGTCAGTTCATCTCAGATCCCCATTTTTGGATTAGGTCTTTGAATTTGGAGGGTCTGATTTTTTTTTCAGTTCTTTATGTATTATGGACATGTTCTTTGTATGTTGCAGATATTAGCCTTTTGTCTGAAGAACAACTGGCATAAATCTTTTTACACTCTGTGAATTGTCTCTACTCTGTTGGTGTTTTTTGACTGTACAAAAACTTTTTAATAAGATGAGATCCTAGTTTTTGGTTATTTGTGATAATTTCTATGTGACTGGCATTTTACTCATGAAGTCTTTGCCTATACCTGTGTTTTTCAGAGTTCTATGTACTCCATCTTCCAACAAATTTAGTGTTTCTGTTTTAATATTTAAATCTTCGATGCATTCTGATTGTAGTTTAGTGAATGATGATAGATACAGATCAATTTTAATCTTTGGAATGTGGAAAGCTATGTTTTCCAGTACCATTTATTAAAGAGGCCATCCTCCTTCCTGTGTATTGTTTGACTTCTTTGTCAAAGATCAGGCGGCTGAGTGCACTGACAATGTTTTTGGATCTTTCAACCTGTTCTATTCATCCTCAGGTCTGCTTTTATTTTTTCCAGTATTATGCTGTTTTTATCACAATAGCTCTGCAGTATAATTTAAAGTCAGGAATTGTGAGGACATCACTTGCCTTTGTGGTCCAGAAATAGTTTTGCTATTCTTGATCTCTTTTGGTTTCAAATGCATTTTAAGAATATTTTTTTCAGGGTCTATGAGGTATGCTAATGCTATGTTGATTGGGATTGAATTAAATCTTTATAGTACTTTGAGAGCATGATCATTCTCATTACGTTGGTTCTTCCCACCAAAAAGTATTTTCTGATAGCCTATTTGATCTTCTTTTTCAGAGTACTGTAGCTTTAAATGTAGAGATCCTTTACTTGCTTTGTTAGGTTTATTCCTATGCATTTTAATTTTTGATGCTATTATTAAGGGTGTTTCTTCCCTAAATCATCTCTCAGCAAGTTAATTTATGGGCAGCACTATTGACATTTCAGTGTTAACTTTGTATCCAACCACACTATTGGCTATTAAATCTAGAAGTCTTTGAGTAGAGTTTTTGAGATCTATGTAGAGTATCATGCCATCTGTCTATAATGATAATTTAACTTTTTCCTTTCCTGCCTTTATTCCCTTTATTCTTTTCTTGTATAATTTCTCTAACATGATGATAGTGGACATGATGAGTGTCTTGTTTCTGATTTTAGAGTAAAAGCTTGCAGTATTTGTCCATTTAGAATGATATTGGCAATTAGTTTGTCACAGGTGGCTTTTATCTGATTGAGGTAGAGATCATCTATTCTGATTTTTGTGAGCGGCTGTTGGACTTTTTCATATGCTTTTGCTGAATCTATTGAGATGATCATGTATTTTTGTCCTTTGCTCTATTGATATGGTGTATTACATTTATTGATTTGTGTATGTTAAGCCATCCCTTCATGGGATGGGGTGGATCCTACTTGGGATGAACACTGGGATGAATCCTACTGGAATGAATCCTAAGAGGATGAATCTTACTGGGATGAATCCTACTTGGTCACAGTGTATAATTTTCTCTATGACTTGCTGCATTCTGTTTGCCTGTGTCTGACTGAGAAGCTTTACTTCTATGTGAAGGGGATTGGCCTATAGTTCTCTTTTTTGATTGGGTCATTCTCTGCTTTTAGTATCAGGGTAATGCTTGCAGGAATGAGTGCGGAATTGTTATTTCCCTTCCTCTTTTTTTAAATATTTATTTATTTATTCTTTTAAATTTATTTATTTATTTGTGTGT
>NW_004524618.1:8978849-8982171 GCF_000260255.1 Octodon degus | reverse complement strand
GATGATGCTGATTCTTACCTTTTCATCTTCTCATCAAACTAATTTGAGATTCTATATATGCAAAATTTGCCATATATATTATATATATGTATATATTCATGTATACTTTAGAAAAAAGACAACTAGTATGATTTTTTAAAAAAATGTATTTGGTGTTGCAGGGTCTCATCTTCATACAGCTCAGATTCATGGTAATCCTCCTGCTTTCAGCCTCCTCAGTGCTCGGATTATAAATGCGTGCCTTATAATACTGGGATTATAACTCTGGCCTGCTTAGCCTGCCCTGGGGGTGGGGCTAGCATAGCATGTGGTACCACGTATTGAACTACAGTCCCTGTGCTTGCCTAAGCTTGCCTAAGCAGGCGCTTTAGTCCTCTGAGCTATCTCATCAGCCCTAATATGACTTTTCAGCAGATGGTGTTAACTGCATATGGGGACACTAGAAGATGCTGTGTATCACATAAAGCCCACTGCGCCACTAGCCTTTAGAAAAGAAATTAAAAATGCATGTACAGAATCTTAATGACTAAGGTTACCCAAGCAGCAGTTCACTGTACCAATAAATGTCTGGAAGCCAGTGGCCACCACTTTGAGGACCTCTTGTCATTGTAGAGGCCAAAAGTAACTGTATCAACCTCATGATATCTCAATGGTAGGTCCTCCAGAGAGTCAGTACAGAGGAAGAGAACACATCAGAACTGTGGCCAAAGGGACATCTATTAGAGCTTATCCTCAAGATAAAGACAGAATGACCAGGCCTATATGCCTCTCCATGGGATAAAATGATTTGCATCACCTGGTCCAGTAAAGCGTAACTAGCTATCATTCACCCTGGTAGGTGACCAAGATGCTCTGATTCATCTCTTCCTAAAGAAGGTCGTTTTGTTGCTGTGCACACTTGCTATGTGACATGCTTCTCCATTAGATCAAACTACCTAAGAAGCTATATATATATATATATTCATTGGTGGTTGGGCCTAGTTTTGATCTGTGTTGCACCCCCACCTGGTGGTTTTGCTCTGCAAAACTTCCTTAGAAAAGAAGCTCACTTACAGCCCACTTTTGAATCCCCCTCCTATCTCTCAAGAGCCAATTCAATCAATATTGCTTTCCTACTCTTATCTCCACTGTTGCTTAAAATTCATTTTTCCATTTTGAGAAACATGAACTTGGTGTATCTCTCAGCTAGCAGTTGGAAGAGTTGGGAGTTATATTTATTTCACCTATAGCAGTACCATGTGGGTGCAGGAAGAGATTTTGTGGCATCAAGTATCACCTAAATCCATGTTAATTCTGTTTGTCTTGGGGGAAAAACAATCAAGGACACACACATGCAAATTCAAAAACCAGTTATAGCATAATGTCCATTGCCAATGGATTTGCACTAAGGTGTTACTTTACCTACTTTCTGGAAGCAAGTATCCTGGAGCTGTCTGTACATAGAAGGTCCTAATTGATTTGGAAGTTGTTTAATGGATTAAGAAACATTCAGCACTTTGCAGAAATGAGTAGAAGTTACAACCAAGAAAGCTCTTTACACTACAGTGAGAAGGAGATAGTCATAGCTCTAATCTTGTGAGAGCGGCTGTTGAGAGATTTTCACAATTATTTATTAAACACTGTGTGCAAAGCCTTCACTAGCAGAAGGTAGTCAAAGAAGATAAGGCATGGCTTCTGTTAAAGAAATCTTGAAATGTTGAAGAAGCCTGAGCAATCTTAAGTGCTTCTTCTATTTAATGAGCATAAAGGTCTCTGTTGCTCAGGGGATGCTATGAAAACTCACTCTGGATCTTTTATACATGAACATGTCTTGGGGTGTGGTGATGATGCTGATTCTTACCTTTTCATCTTCTCATCAAACTAATTTGAGATTCTATATATGCAGAATTTTCCAAAAATATACATATACACACACTATACACTTTAGAATAAGGAAAACTCATATGATTTTTAAATGCATTTGGTTGTTTCAGGGTTTAGTACACAGCTTAGACTCATGGTTATCCTCCTGATTTCAGCCCCCCTGGAACTGGGACTACAATAGATTACCAAAGAATATATGCACAATCTACTATCTACAATAATCCATATGCTCTTACTAAGGAAAGCATTGGGCATCTCTGACTGAGATGTTGGCTCAGTAGTGGTGAAGGGAGATAGTTTATCATTTTCATTCACTACAGGGATTTCCCCCCTGCTGGTTTATCCTACTGATTCCAGTGGTGATGGCTCCTTCACTCTTTTCCAAATATTGCTTCATTTCAAATGTGTGTGTGTGTGTGTGTGTGTGTGTGTGTGTGTGTGTTTATGAGTGTCTAGTATTCATGCAAAAAATTATAATTGCTTACTTGGCAGGTTTCCCAAATATGTCTGAAAACCAAATGCATGACTTATAGGATTAATTTTCCTGGGTGGCTGGCATTTTTGGGACTCCCATTTTGTGCCGGGCACTGCATTAAGAGTAAGTTATTTGAAGTATTTACATAAACTATGCACCATAGAAACTATTATAATCCATATTGTATAGAAGGCTTGATGATGTGAACTTGGATTCTGTCCCAGCTCTTATTTGTGAGGCTTCCTTCTAACTACAGGCACGCTGGTGAAGGCATGATGAGTGGTCTGAGCTCATTAGGACATTGGCAAAACCGATTCCAGCATCAGTGCCACTCTGACTTCTTGAAGCACACCTGCTTTGTAGATGTGGAATGACACAGATGCTCTTCCTGGGAAGGTTTTACAGAATTCTGATCATGACTTCCATCCCTTATAATACAAGGAAGGCCTCCTTCTACAAGCCCTAACCCACCATGATCTTAGTAAAGCCCAAGCAAGATTAGATATTTCATTGTTGCCCTTTATTGTCATCATCAAAAGCACTCAGCTTACGTTCTAAGACCTGATTTCTGGGGATCACTCAGAAGTGCAGCAGCTGCAGGCATAAAATTTGATAAGCTGCAGATCCCCAGCTTCTGCTTCTGGACGTTTTGAAGTAATTGTCTTATAGGTACCACAGGTGTCTACTTATATAAGAAAGTGTCATTACTTTTCTGATTTTTTTTTGTAGTACAATAAATCTGGAAATTGTAGTCAGTGATCTTAAAATTAGAGCTCTATTGAAATCTAGAGGCATATTAATATGGGCAAATACAAATTATCAAACATATAAGCGTTAATATGTTTAAATTTAAATGTATTTATTCCTTTTCTAATACATGACACACGCTCAATTCTAATTAGAGCCATTGAATTTCCCTGCAGGGACCATTTTATCTTTTTCAATGAATTTTCACAGCTCTATATTGCCGTTTTATTTTTTTTT
>NW_004524618.1:8954811-8969524 GCF_000260255.1 Octodon degus | reverse complement strand
TGTGGCCAGCTCAGCCCACCAGGGGGCGGGGCTGGCTGGCATGTGGTGCTGGGGGATTGAACCGCGGTCCCTGTGCTTCGCTAAGCTTGTTCCAAGTAGGTGCTTTAGACCACTGAGCCATCTCACCAGCCCGCCCTTCCTCTTTAATTAAAGATTTTGAGAAGTTAATGACATTAGGGACTCTCTAAATTTCTTGTAGAACTCATCTGTGTATCCATCAGAATGTGGGTCTTTTGTTGTTGGTAGGTTTTTAATTCCATTTTCAACTCCATTGCATGATATTGTGTTATTTAGAATCTTGATATTTTCCTGATTCAAGTTTAATTGTTCATATGAGTCTGTTCATTATTTCTGTTTCCCATTTTTTTTGGAATAAAGATCCTCAAAATAGGTATTGATGATATTCTGTGTTTTGGCAGGATCTGTTGTGATTTCTTCGTTTTTCTTTTCTAATTACATGAATTTGAGTCATTTTTATTTTTTAAAAAGTAAAAGGTTTACCATTTTTATTTAATTTTTCAAAGACTCTTTTGTATGATATACTGATTCTTTGTATTGTTTTCTTAGTTTCCAATGTGTTAATTTCTGCTCTGATCATTATAAATTCTTCCCTCATACAAGCTTTGGGCTCAAACAGTTCTTTTTCTAGGGATTTGAGATTCAACATTAGATTATTTATTTTAGTCTATTGTGTCTTCCTGATAAGGGCGTACACTGCTAAGAATGTTCTTCTTATGAAGGCCTTATCGTGCCCCGCATGTTCTGGAATGTTGTATCAGTGCTACCATTGGGTTGTGTACACTGTTTAGTTTCATTTGTGATCCATTTGTTGTTCAGTAGAGTGTTATTTAATTTCCATGTATTTATGGAGTTTTCTGTCATTGACTTCCAATTTCACTTTAGTATGGTTAGATAATGGGCAAGGGATAACTTTAGTTCCCTTGAATTTATTTAAGTATATTCTGTAGGCTAGTATGTGGCATAGTTTTTAGAATATCCCTCGCACAGCTGAGAAGAATATGTATTCTGATGTTTTGCCGTGGAATACTCTATAGATATCTACTAAATCTATTTGTTTGCAGATTTGGTTCAGCTCTTTTTTTTTTTTTTTTTTAATAGACTTATTTATTCAAAGGACTGAAAAAAATCTGTCCTCATTGAATTTTATACTTAGCAAACATAGCTTTGAAAACTAAAAGTAAAATATTTTCCAATTTTACAAACTCAAAATATTCTAATACCTTCAGATGTAGCACATAGAAAATAACAGAGATCATAATACAGAAAGCAAGAGAAGTTGCTGTATGGTCTTATATAAGAAATAAAGAGCTCTCAAAATGGTAGTTATGCAGGACTATGTAACTATATAAAATATAATTATATTAGGAGAAGCCATTAAAAAGGCCATTAAAGATTTACATAAAACAGTATCAATCTTCTGTCAGGTTATATACATATGTTTTCTGGTGCAATATGTAGCATCTATATAGCACTTAGAGTGTGTTTGGTGATGATTCATTCATAAACGTGCATTATAGTTTCAATATTTTTCAGAGTTGCATTTCCCTTTACTTATATTGGAAATATTCAAATAATTAATATTAAGCAAAGCTAATGCTCAGCAAAACGTTCAGCACAATTCCCTTGCAGGAGTTTTTGACTTATTAATTCACACAACTTTTGCCTCCCCTTCTGAGACTCTGAAGCCAAAGCCTCCTTCAACTGTTCGAGTTCACCATCCCCAGAGTCATCTGCTTTTAGTTAGTGGAGGACTTCAAGTTGCTTTACGTTGTTTGTTCACTGAGAAGACTTTCTTCATGGATCCGTAGCTCCATAAAGAAGGCTTTCCTTGTGACTGCATGCTCATATTTGGTGCCATGACATTTCGGTGTTCTTACATAAGCCTAGATTCATTTTCAACAGGGAAGTGGCAGAGGTATATTTCTCTTTTTTAACTTTAATTGGTTTTCCATGCTGGAGATTAAACACAGAGACTTGTGCATGCTAGGCAAGATATCTAGTGTACTAGGCATACTAGGAAGAATGCTCAAACTATAGAGCTTTCTTTCTAATGCCTGCTTACAGGCTTATCTGGAGCCCTGGTAAGGAAAGGATGGGTGGATAATATGGGTGTGGCTGGGAGCCTGGATGTACAATTATGTACGGAACATATAATTGACTTGGGAATGCTCTCTGATGCAGTTATACCTAGATATTTCCCAGGAGCTTTATGCACTCATAGGCAGGACTTTTGAATGGTGAATGAATTCTGTGGTAGATTAGGTGATCTCCTAGTGGTAGATGTGGTTGGTTAGGAGAGGTGGGTCACTGGGGTGCAACCTGGACGGTCCATCTGCTGCCCCATCTCCTCCGTTCTCTTTCTTCTTCCCCACCATTGTGAGATGTGAGAACCTTTCCTCTGCCCAGGACACTTCCACCATCGTAAGTCTGAATCTGTTGGGCCGAATCTTTTGAAACCTGAGCCAAAATAAATATCTCCACCAAGGTGTGAGTCAGTATTGGATTTCAACAGGAGAAAGTGACTAAAATCATCTCTTAATATTTAAAGTATGAAACATGGCAAGTTGCAAAGGCATGACTAGGATAGCCCTGAGATGCACAGAAAGAATCATGGTCTACTAAATAAATTCAGGATGTCAGAGTTTCCATGACAGATGGCAGAGTGAGGGAGCAAAGGGCTCAGAGAAAGTGACATGTTGAACTATATGCACTGTGGCACTATATGAAATCAACATACTCAACAGACATTTTCTGTGAGTAATCCTAGCAAATACAGAGATTACCAAATGGTATTAACTTTCTGCAGCCTCTGTAACAAGTTAGCAGGAATTTACAGTAACAAGAAATTACCAGGAGTTATTAGCATGAACAAGGACAACTACATCACTAACAATGGCCAGAGTTTTCCCCACTCTGAAAACTATGATGGAGGAATAGAAAGAGGTTCACTGGTAGTAATAACACCAGAGAGCGCTGAAGTAATGGAGTCCAATGGCACCCTGCAGGCCAGGATTGACAAGGGAGCATGTGCAAAAGGAGCATCCTGGGAGACAGATAAGCAATTAAAAAAGAGTGACAGTTACAAGGAAAGACACGCTTGAAAGCATACAAAGAAGCTCCCTTATTTTGGCAGCAGGACACAGATGGCTGAGTACAAGTAGCTAAGCTGCCCAGAAGCCTGAAAGTTCAGCCAACGAGGACAGTCCCAGGGAGCCCAATATAGAAAGAGTGGGATCATTTTAAGAGACCTCATTGATATAACTGCCCAGGACAGCCTTAAATTGCCAGCAAGTTCAGGAATTGCTACACTGTAGAAATCCATGTCTCTTGAAGGAATTATGTCAGTGGGTGGCTTATATTCAGTGACCCATTCAAGGAGGTCTATAAATGTCCTGCCCCACTGACCCACCATGGAGCGATTCAGGCCATGTGTGTGCTAGCACTGGCAGTGAGATTAGTCGAGACCCTGAAAGACTTGCTTCACACTTACGTCTCTGTCCAATACTACTTCTTGTAGTACTTCTGCATATATTGCTCCCAATTAGATATTTGTGGTGACAGATTCCATGTTTTTATCTATTTTGGGTAAATCGACTTCCAAAAGACCTTGAAAACCATCGGACTCAAGTATTGCCTTGCTAAATTAAATGGTACTCCTTCTGTCCTGCTAAGGAGAAACCTCTCAGGCAGAAGTAAGGAGTCCAGGAAGAGCCATAGAAGAAGACCTTTACACTGAATGCCTACTCTGCAGCAAGCCTGTTGCCAGGCACTTGTCCCACCTCCTAGCCAGAAACTGAAGTCCTCTTTCCCTGGGTTAGTTTCCAGTGTCTGAATAGTGCTCTCTGGAAGTAACTGGAGTACCAACTGCAGAGCATTACGTTTCTACAGCACTGTTATTCTTGTGCTTTTATTTAATGGTTTAATTGCAGAAGGGTGTATGGCAGGTCAAAGTGTGCCCAGGTACGACACGCTCAGAAGGCTTCAGCATCCACACGTGAGAGCAGCAAGTCCAGAAGCCTCACAGCTTGCCAGCCTTTGAGCGTCATTCTGCAGCCAATTATCGCTCTACAGAGATGCTTGGATCTCGACTTGGGTTATTTCATTCACTCTGTCTTGAGCACTGGAAATGAAAAAGGAGCACAAGACAATCTGCAGTCATTACACCTGCCTGCAGTTCATGGCCGGGAAGGACAAGAACTCTGAATGTTTTTTTTTTTTTTCTCTTTTCTAGCACAGAAGGCAGCTATACACGTAGCTGTGCTGTCTTCTTCATGAAATGACACAGGACGATGTGCATGTCATCTTTAGAGCTGCTGCAACTCTGAGCCGCAGGCTGCTACCATTTATAGAATCAAATCAGACTTAACAGGACCCTATTTGACAGATTGAAAGTCCATCAACTCCTGGGGAAAATTTATTGAAAGGGCTTGAAGATGAAAGACTTTTCTTGTCTACAGAGAGGGGTGAATGAAACATTTCCCCTCAATCTGCGGCAGGTTACAACCCATAAATCTGCCAGCAGTCTTTACCTTCTATGTGTGTGAAATTATGCAAGCTTCTTTTTTCTTTATTGTCATTTTGAATTATGTACTCTGTTGCAGATAGATCAACCATTCTTGCGCAGCTAACTGTGCCGTGCGAAGACGGATATGTTTTATTTTCCTATCAACCTGCTCCAATTTAGTGTTTAGGGTGACATATAATCAGGCATCAAGCTAAAAAGAATTGCATCAAGTAAATGCAAACTGCTTTCCATCATGACCAATGAGATATAATTGGGGCTATTGATAACACTCAGGGCTACATTGATTTTCCTATCAGCTGAAATCTTGATGATGCTTTTCTTTTGCTCCAAATACGCCACTAGTTATGAACATCTCGATGGAAAAAATTACACAAATTCAAGATGTTATATGGAGCAACACTCCTTCTCTGAAGGAAGCGAACTGGATATAAATTATCGGTGACAGCTTAGTAATTAGCAAGTAATGAGTATTAAGAAGACAGGCATGCATTGCTTCTCAGCCCCCACCCCCTACACTCAACTTGCCAGTTTTCCTCTGTGAATAGAAAATCACATTTTATTTTTGACCAGGAGGGCAGTGTGGGCTTGCATGCAGCCTTGTACCACGTACCCACATATGCCCTATTTATGAAAAATTCATGCAAGTTAGAGATTGTTACCCCCAGTTTGTAGGTTCAGAAGATGAATTATACAGAAATAACAGCATTTATTCAATATGAGACAAACAGCAAATGGAAGATTCTTTTCAAATTCTGCCCAGTGAAACTGCAGAATCCTGGCTTATTTTCTCGCAGCAGCAGTCAGCATTTGGTCACATAGATGCTTGCCTAAGCAGTAGAGCTGTCTTCTCCCAGCCAGATGAGATACCAGGAATCTTACCTGCAAAATTCCTAGGCTGCTTGGGGTGCTTTTCCTTAGGGTTCTCCTGCAGGAAGACAAAGCATATGTAGTGAAACTTTTGGAAAGAAAAGCTATCCTGGGATGACTTCTTCAGAGCTTTGCTTTTAGAATTAACATTCAGCAAGGAAGGAAAACAGGTTCAACTGACAGCAATGCAGAAGAGAAGAATGGAGAAGAAAGATATAGGGGCTGGGGAGATGGCTCAGTAGAATAAGCACTTGCCTGGCAAGCACAAGGGCCAGAGTTCAATCCCCGCTTCTGAGAGAGAGAGAGAGAGAGAGAGAGAGAGAGAGAGAGAGAGAGAGAGAGAGAGAGAGAGGATTAGAATCACAGGAACCTATACATCCAGAAGAATAGCTCTGAGATGGGACTATTCTCTAAGTTGAATTCTCTTTCTCCTAGTCTCTTAATGTTTATGCTATTAATTTTCTCCTCTGGGGCTTTATTTATTCTTAATAATTTTGTATTCATGGACCATTTCTCAAATCTATCATGTAAAATTAGAACCTCTCTGTGTTCAAATTCACAATAGAAATGCTCTGTATTTTGAGCCTGAAACTGGCCAGTCTATAGATGGTCCAGTCCTTAGGACCCTCCTTTCTGTTTTTCTGTGTAAAACACTCATGGAAGTCTTTGTCAATAAGATTTTGCATATGGTTAGGATCTATGCTAGTGGCCCTAATGTCCCCTCATTGGGTTAAGGAGCAGGGCTCTCAAAAGCCTTTCAGTTGCAAAGTCTGTCCCTGAACTGAGCAGCCCAGCTGATCACTGGCTAGGGACAAAAAATTAGAAATTCTAATTTTCCTCAAGTCAGCTCATTTATAATTGATAAGGCCCAAGGACATCACCATCCTCCACCACTCTAATTTAATACAATATCTTGTTAACTAAAACAGTCTTGTCTGAAACAGCTATTGATTCTAGAGCATCACTGTAGAGTGAAGCACCACAATTAGTTGAATAAGCTAGAGATGGACATTTTAAGCACATGCTAGGCAAAAAAATAATCTCTGTGAAAATTCTGTTTGCAAGAGAAAAAACGGCAGCTAGCAATGCTGATGGTGCCTTGCTTGAACCACATCCTCCATCTCTACTTAGATTTCACTTCTACGGTTTAACATGGAAAAAGAAAGCTAGAGTTTAATCACAAAGAATTTTCAGCTTTTGATTTGAAAGAGTACTTGAAAAATCTGGGAATTTAGAAAGATGTGACCATTTCAAGGGGTGGTCAGATAGCACAGCGTATCAAAGCGCCTGTTTACGCAGACCTGGCGGCCGGGTTAGATCTCCCACCCTGTGTGGCGTGCCGCAACCCGAGGGTTCATTGGGATAGTCGCTGAGACTGGGCGTGGTGGCGCGTGCCTGTAATCCCAGCGCTTGGGAGACTGAAAGCAGGAGGATCACTACGAGTCTGATCTATGTAGTGAGACCCTGTAGACCCTGTCCTAAATACAAAAATAAATAAATAAATAAATAAATAAATAAATAAATAAATAGATGGGATCATTTCAATAGGCACTTGGCTAAGAAAATGGGGATAGGGGATCTGTGTGAATCCCAGGATTTCCAAGCCCTCTGTGATATTTTGGCTGCAATGGAGACTTCTTGGATGGAGGTCGTCCATCCATCTGTGGAGCTTGGGGGCTGATTCTCACAGCTGAATTTTGCAAACCATTTAGCACAGTGCTCTTTAGCATACGGGAGAAGTGTGAAGTACCTGTTTCAGTGAAGATGATATTCAGAGTTTCTTTGAATGAACTGCATCAAGAAAATATAGAGATAGAGATAATAGATAGATAGATAGATAGATAGATAGATAGATAGATAGATGATAGATCAATAATGGCATAATGGCAAAGAGTGCTATAAAATTTGGCAGTTTGTTTCCAGTTCCTTGGTAGGCTATCACAGTAGACACTTGGAGATAGACACCGTGAGGTAGGTAGGGAATTACTCAGAAACAGCATACTGCAAGAAAATGTGTTTATTAAAAAGGAAGATTTATGAGCTGTACCTTGGTGTGTTGTGCCTGCCTGGGGTTTGCCCTGTGGAGGTAATCACCTGCAGAGAGATGATGCTGTCTGCCCCATCCCTCTTCCTCTACCTCCTGCTCTCGTGTGGCCTGCACTGTCCCAGAGCCTCTGGGTGCTCAAAATCTTTCTCCTTCTGGGATTCACTTGTTTTGTTGAGATCTATTAGTTTTCATATTAGGTCATATCCTTTCATTTCTGACTTAAGTAAAAGAAACATATTATTTTGAGCTTCCTGGGCCATTTTGTTTTGTTCAATACCTACAAAGAGAAAGTGGACTGTATTCGTTAGGTGTCCTACAGCCTGATCCTTTACACTGTGCCTTTCTTTGCTTAAGCTGGTCTGTGTCACTCATTTGTTCAGGTGAGAGAACTGACACCTGCACACTTCCTTGCACCTACTTTGTCCCTGTCCAGCGTCTGCATCTAAAGAACCAAGCATTTTACCTGATCACGGTATTCTAGTCACAATAGTCCAGAAGTGTGAAATTCTCTTTCATCTTGTAGTTCCTCTTTCCACTGACAACTCTCTTCACAATCCTTCCTCTTTCAAGTCAGAGCTTATGTATGTGTGTTTGTGTTTTATTTTTCCATAGGAGAGACAGAGATTTTTGTTTTCGAGAATGGTAATTTTCTTTTTTCATGTGGTGATACTTTGAAATGTTGGCTCTGAATGTATGTTCAAAGAAACTTACAAGAGAACTACCTGTAAGAAAAAGTCTCTTCCTTTAATTCTCATGTAAAGAAACGCCATGTTCACGACCTTTCTGTATCATCTGCCAACTGATTAAGTTGCTTCTCTATCTCCTTTTAATACAATATTTTAAAATCATAGAAAGCTGAAGTCATCGTGACATGTGGAAATCATTTGTGTATCACTGTCTTTCTACATCAAAGATCCTTAGAAGTAGAAGTTATGGGTTTTATATTTTTGAATATATATAGGTTGTAATTCAAAGTCAGAGGAATTATGCAATCAGCGATGCCAAGAGAGTCAGTCAGCTTTGTGTCCTCAAGCCCAACATAAACAGGCCAATGCATGGGGCTTAGAATTTGAAATGTACTGGAGGAGGAGAGAACAATCTTACCAAGGAAGGATGTGTGATCAGACTGAGCAGGGATGGGGCGACCACATCGGTGGAGCCAGATCCAAGTAGTACCCACCAAGTAGTAGAGAACATGCCAAATGTGGCCTTGAATGTCTTAAAAACAGCCATACTTTGGGAACAATTGTGAGGAAGAATCCTGAGTCAGAACTGGCAATGTTTCCAATATAGAAGAACACAAGTTTACTCAACTTTGCTGTTTTCATTTATAGCTGTTCATCCAAGAAAAGAAAATCTGTACAAACATTTGGATGTTCATTCACAACTACTACAGCTGAGAAAAATATTTTTGTTTGATGCCAAATCAGGCAAGAACTGGGCAGCAAGCCACTTATATGTGAATTACAACATTATATTAAAATAATATGATTCAACTATAATCTATGCTGACAATGTATTTATAAGCTATTATTATATGCATTTGTACTCTACATTTTATTCTAAGCTGTTGCTATGTTGTCTCCTTATTTTGTAGAGTACAAGGTTATTAACCTACAATTTCATCTACTATCTTGTTATTGCACACTGTTCTTTTCTGGAGTGGGCTTCTTAAATTCTTTCAGGTTATTTATTCTATGTTGTTTAAGTTCTCTGTGAATTTCAACAGACTTGGAGTAAATCTAATTAAACAGGTGTGACCTCTGTCATAAGCAATTGACTTGTCTTGAACATCTACTGTGGGTCTAGAAGGGGTTCCAGGCTTTTTCTCTGTCTCTTCGTGGTAGGTAGTGATTCCAGCAGCTTAACACGTTTGTAAGTTCTGGATCATTGGTGTTCTTTGTGTCTTCACAGGCAATATTTGGAACACAAATTGAGTAGCCTTTATCAGCAAAATATAAACTTTGTTTTCAAAGCTACCTTGTGATGAAGTACTGGGATATCAGTTGAGTACTGTTAATATATACAGAAGAAGTAGAGCTCTGGAAGAAAAAAATTCCATGCTTGACACTTCTCCCAGATAAATCTATTTAATGGAAGTAATATACACAAACAAACTTAGTTAAGGACAATTACCACTGTGGAAATGTTGGGTCAAGTACGCAATGACATCAACACACATCTGCCTCCACTGCTAGCAGAACAACGGAATAGTGATACGAAGAGGAGCAAGCTAACTATATTGAATTTCTGCTATCAGTGCACCAGGAACTGCTGAGTTAGTTATTAAAATATTGATATCTCAATCTACTTTCTTAACTCTGTAAAGCTAGGTATTATGATGCAATTTATTTACATCCAAAGTCCATCCTCATGGACTCAAAGTTACTTGTTAAGATTAAGCATTGCTGGTTCAGGGATATAGCTCAGCAATACAGTGCCTACCTGGCAAACGTGAGGTTATTGAAAAAGAAAAAAAAAAGCATCATTATACAGATAACTGAGCCAAAAATCAAATCTAGATTTCTAAAGTGCACTGCAGTGCACCCTACTGTAGATCTTCTTTAAAACAATTATATGAGATTTTAAAAGTATGACTATTAGGTTATTTTGAGTACTATTTCTATAAACTGACTTTTCCTCTGCTTAGTCTTATATTCACTACATTATATACTGGAAGACAAATACAAGGAGGAGGTGAACGTTCAAGGCAGTGACAGTCAGAGTCCAGCTTTGTTCATTCATGAGGAGTGGATATTGATTGATTTTCTGGTACCAGGGATCAAACTCAGGACCTTCTGCTTGCCAGACAAACACTAATTCCACTAAGCTATCTCCCAGGTCCTGAGGAATGGATGTTTTTAAGAAGCAAAATTGCTCTTATTTTTGAAACATCACACTCTCTCTCTACAGTGTGAACTCAAGTTTGGTGCATATGCCTCATGGACTTTACCTTACAGATCATCAAGGGTAGTGAGTCAGACCTAGGATGAAAGTGCTCAAGCTCATTGGACTAAGAATCAAGTCAGCACCAGCAGCTAGAAATCAGTTTGATGGCATCTGCATTCCTCAAAAGTAGAGAGCACAAGCCAGCCCTGTCCCTGGGGTGTGTGGAGATGGTTACTGAGACTGGACATGGTGGTGCGCACCTGTAATTCCAGAATTTTGGAGGCTGTAAACAAGAGAGTCTGTGTATGTAGTGAGACCCTGTAGACCCTGTACTAAATACCAAAGAAGAGAGAGAGAGAGAGAGAGAGAGAGAGAGAGAGAGAGAGAGAGAGAGAGAACTGCTCACATAAACACTGGTTCATGACTTTTTTTGTCCATGATACTGGAGTTTTACATTTTTTTCTTCTCTGTACTTATCAGAATCATCAATCAAAAAGAAGAGTGCTACAAAATAATGAAAGAAATTAAACTTAAAGGGAAAAATAATTTAAAAACAAATTTTATCCACAAATATTTATTTGTCTGATTTCAAACTGCCAACCTGAAAAATGGGAGGAGTGGAGACATTTGCCTCAAAGTGTTCTTCTTTTACGAGAAACACTGAACAATTGTATGTGGATGTGACTGGGGAAAGAAGGCCTCCTCAAATGGTTAGAGACAGAGTATTGATAACAAAAAATGAAGGCTGTGCTCTGCTTCATACTGAGAAGACTCATAATTAATCACAGATTTAAGTGTAACAGCTAGAATTATACAATTCTAGAAAAAAGACACAAGTGTAGTTTATGACCTTAGGAGTGACATAGGCTTCTTAAGTAAAAAGCAAAAGAAAAGATGTATAAAAAATAGCATTCAATTAAAATTAAAAGATTTTCTGTTAAATGCATGAATCTGGCAAAATAAAATCTGTGATGCCTTTGGAGGGCAGAGTGACCAGACCACCAAGACCCAGGTCAGCTGCCTGGGGGTGCATATGCACACATGCCTTGGAAGACGGAGTAATCAGTGAGACCAGCGAGGTGGAGGTAATTGTCTTAAGCAGCAGCAAGAAGCCAGCAGTTGGGTTCTGGAGCGCTCCCCCAATGGAAGACCAGGCCCAGGCCCCACAACTCTAGGCCAGAAACAGTTCCAACCCTGGCACAGTTCCCATGGCAAACTTGGCAACTTATGTCGCACATTTCTGGAACTGACATGGATACTTTCATAGAACTGTAAACATTAGAGGTATTTTACCATTTTTATTCTCCCTTGTTTGTGTGATTGGCTATGTCCTTTGTGTTTGTTTGGAACTTGTTTTGTGGTTATTGTTGTTTTTGGCTTTTTTTTTTGTCTCCCCTCTTCTTTCAGTCTTCATCATTTTTTCCCCCTCCTCTTCCTTTGTTCTTTTCTTTACTGCTTAGGTTTCTTACATTTCTTTTCTGTTTTCTTCTACTGATCCTCATTGTCTCTTTCATCAGCTACTTCTTGAATTTAAACTTTCAAATGAGTAAGCACTGTCTCTTCCTTATCTAATTAGTAATTCTCACTCTATTTCTTTGATTTCCTCCTGTGTTCCCAGTTTCCCAAAACTTCTGTGATCATTCCTTGATCTCCAGCCCTGACTCCACTATATTTGACCTCATCCATCACTTAATTCTGTCCCCTACCTATCTGAACTCTGCTGCCCATCACAGAAGGGTAAAATCACACCACTGAGTGGAAAATCACTGCTCATAATTACATGGTATGTGTCTGATCTTATTACACAACGTTAGAGTTTACTCCTGTGGTTGAAGGTAGAGGTTAATGGCTACCAAAATTTTCAGCAGATAAGCTGCACCTGAAACTGTTATTATTACTAACTCCACTACACTAGCCAGGATGTCACACAGGCTATAATCAGTTTTTCTCCCTTACATGATAACTTAGTGATATTATGGCATTAGAGTCATCAATACAGCCCCACATCAAAGGATTTGTTACTGAGCCAAATGGTGACTTTACATGTTTCACAAATTGGAAAGGTAAAGCTCTTGGGACAGCTATAAAGAAGCTCCTATGTCTAGAGGATATCCATAAAGAATAGACATCTCCCAGGGAAGTCTCAATATTAATGAAAAGCTATCTGTCATAAGAAGTAAACAGCCAGTGAGCTAGCTCAGTAGGTTAAACACCTGTTTAGGCAAGCACAAAGACTGGGGTTCAATCTTCAGCACCACATGTCACATAGGCCCTGCCCGTAAGCACACGGAGCAGGTCACTGAGGTATGGTGGCACACACCTGTAATTCCAGCACTGAGGAGGCTGAAAGCAGGAGGATCACTATGAGTCTGAGCTGCAAAATGAGACCCCTTGCAAAATACAAAAAAAAAAAAGAAGCCAGCAAAAATCAACATAGGAAACCAAACAAAATTAAAAGAAATTAAAAAGAGAAAATAACAAGACACAAAAGCAAAATGCAAACACACACACCCAGAGCACACGAGACAAGCCTGGAGCACAGTGATATAGGTGAAACTGGAAGTCAAACACTGGAACTTTTCTGAAATGATACCAACAGACATGAAAACAACAACAACAACAACAACAACAACAACAACAACAACAACAACAACAATAAAAAAGAGGGCTTGGGAGATGGCTCAGTAGAATAAGCAGAATAAGCACTTGTGTGGCAAGCGCAAGGGCCTGAATTCAATTCCCATTTTCTCAAAAAAACCAAACCAAAACAAAATAAAAAACAAAAACCAAAGAAAAACAAGTACTAAGGACCACAGAGGCGCCCTGGGCACACTGGGAAGCTATCCTGGAGGCCTCTGCATTTGAATGGCTGAGCACGGGCCAGCTGTGAGCCAAGGGAGGCGCTAGGCGGCTGGCACCATTAGTCTGCCGGGCTGGGCTTAGGTGGGGTAGTAAAATGTGGTAGTTAAAGAGAATATGGTATCTGAAAACCACAAAGCTAAATAAACTTGTGTAATAATATTGAGGAACAGTCATTCCACTGATCTTCCTAGAAAAAGGATCTCTAATTTCTCGAATAAAAACATGAAGGAGATTAAGAAATCCCCAAAACAGTTGGCTGCTTACATAAATTGGATAAGCTGTGAAAAGCCCAGATATACTACAAAAGCTGATCTATTGCAGAAAGAAAGTTCATCATCCCTTTCCAAATCCTTGCTACAGAAAAAAACAGTCCCCTAGAAGTAAGAACTGTTGAATTATATTTTAATGTTGCATTAAAATATAATTTATACTATGTGAGAAAATATGACTGAACTTATTACTAGGAACCACAGAGACCAATCACGGATTTTTTTTTTTGTGTGTGTGTTTCCTAAAAAACAGAAAAACACCTACACATGTGCAGCTATTTTCCTATGTTAGAGAGACTTTCAAAATGTAAAACATCATGAGACGGCCAAATAGCTCAGTGGATTAAAGCACCTGCACACAGGCACAGGGGCTGGGGGTTCGATTCCTGGGCCTGTTGTGCCAGCCTAGACCCTGGGGTGTGCTGAGATGGCAATTGAGACTGGACGTGGTGGCATGCCTGTAATCCCAGCTCTTGGGAGGCTGTAAACAGGCGGATCACTACCAGTCTGATCTAGTAGTGAGACCCTGAACACCCTGTAGGCCCTACCCTAAAATACAAAAAAAAAAAATTAAAACATCACAGTAAATAATCAATATTAAATTTTTTTGTATACACTAAGATATTGTGTACACAAATGTCTTAATTATTAATAAGCCATTGCGTTATGATATCAAAATCTTGCTTTAAAAAAATTAAAACCATCAATGCTTCTGGCATGATAAAATCATGGAATTAAGTCAGGGATTTGCATTCATTTAAAACGTTTTTTGTCAAAACACATTGCACACTATTTTTGATACGTGACAATACTGTCAATATCTCTGATTTTTTTGTGCCAGAATTTTCATGTCATGTATGTACGTGTTATCACTGTGTAAAGAAGAAGGTGAATATGTGTCTGTGTGAATGCTTAACTGGAAAGGTCCACGGAGTGGTTAATTTATATTCACTTTTTACTGCATATAGATCTCTCTCTCTCTTTTTCTCTGTATTTTAGGGAAGGGCCTACGGGGTGTTCAGGGTCTCACTAGGAGATCGGACTGGTAGTGCTCCACCTGCTTACAACCTCCCAAGAGCTGGGGTTACAGGTGCCCACCACTATGCCCAGTCACAAGTGAAGTCTCAGTGGGCCGCTAGGGCGGGGATGACCCCGCTGGCCTGTGGATCAAACCCCCGGGCCCTGTACCTGCTTGGATGCACTTTAATCTGCTGAGCTATTTGGCCAGCCCTA
>NW_004524618.1:8948580-8951091 GCF_000260255.1 Octodon degus | reverse complement strand
CTCAATTGAATTAATTTCTGCTCTAATCTTTATGATTTCCTCCCGTCTTTGGGCTCTGGGTTTGGTTTGCTCTTCCTTTTCTAGTTGTTGAAGGTGCTGCATTAGGGTGTGTATTTGTTCCCGTTCTGTTTTCCTAATGTGTGAGTTCACAGCTATGAATTTCCCTGAGAACTGCTTTTATCGTATCCCATAAATTTCGATAAGTTGTGCTTGAATTTTCATTGAATTGTACATTTCAATGAAATTTAAAAGGAACAAATACTCCTAGAATCATTTTTAAAAGCAAGTATTATACTGATCAAAACCAGAAAAAGAGTTAACCAACAAAATGAACTACAGGCCAGTCTTCCTCATGAATATAGATGCAAATATCCTCAATGAAATCTTAGCAAATAGAATACAGCACATTATCAAAAGGATTATGCACCCCATGCAGACACAATTCATCCAAGGGATGCAAAGAAATTTTAACATATGCAAATCTATAAATTTAATATACTACATCAGTAGAGGTAAAACTGAAATCACATGATCATCTCAATAGACACAGAAAAGGCTTTTGACAAAGTCCAACACTTATTCATGATCAAGCCCTACAGAAAATTGGAATACATAGCCTCTACCTTAATCTAATAAAAGCCATCTATGACAAACCAAAAGCCAATATAATTCCAAATGGATAAAAAGTGAAAGCTTTTGTCTCAAATCAGGTACAGGACAAGGTTGTTCTCTATCACCTTTCAATATAGTTCTGGAATCATTTGCTAGAGTCATTAGACAAGAGAGAGAAATAAAAGGAATAAGAATATATAAAGAAGTTACACTATCATTATTTGCAGATGACATGATACTCTATTAGGAAGGCCCAAAGCACTCCACCAAGAAGCTTCTAGTATTAACAAAAAATTAATTAGCATATCGGAATACAAATTCCACATCCAAAAATCTATAACATTTCTTTACACAGATAGCAAAACAATGAGAGAGAACTTAGAGAACAATACCCTTCACAATAGCATCTAAAAACATGAAATTCTTAGGAATTAATCTGACAAAGGAAGTAAAAGATCTTTACAATGAAAACTACACTCCTCTAAAAAAAAAACAAACAGAATTCAAGGATGATTTCAAAAAATGAAAAGATATTCCTTGCTACTGGATAAGAAGAAGCAACATTGTGAAAATGGCCATAATGCCAAAATTGTTATACAGATTTAATGTTGTCCTTATCAAAATACTATCAACATAAGTAATAGATCTAGAGAAAACATCCTTAAAATTTATTTGGAACCAGAAAAGAGCTAGAATTGTAAATGTAATCTTGGGCAACAAAAGCAAGGCAGGAGGCATTAAGATCCCAGACTTGAAATTATCCTACAAAGCTACTGAGAGAAAATCAGCACGGTACTGGCAACAAAACAGACCCAAGGATCAGTGGAACAGATTATAAGATGCAAATACAACTACAGACACACTTAGCCGTCTTATTTTTGACAAAGGGCCCAAACATGTTCACTGGAAGTAAGACAGCCTCTTAAAAAATAGTTCTGAAAAAATAGGCTCTCCATAGGCCCCAAAGTAAAACTAGACCCAGGTCTATCACCATGCACTAAACTAAAATCAAAATAGATTAAAGATTTAACTTTAAAACAGAAACGCTAAGTCTCCTGAAAGAGAAAGTAGGTAGAAATCTTAAATATATATGGATAGACAGAGAGTTCATGTAGAAAAACATCGGACTGCAGAGGGAATTATGCAAAGAATTCACTACTGAGATCTCATCTTACCGAGAAGTTTCTGCACATCAAGAGGAATCACCAAGACAGTGAATAGACAACCCTACAGTTGCAAAAATATCATCAACAAGCATCACTCTGATAAAGGACGTCTACCTAAATTATATAAAAAATTAAAAAAATATTTGGCTCCCCAAATTCAAAGACCCAATACAAACTGGGCATGTGAGCTGCATATACCCTGCTCAGATGAAATATAAATGGCAAAGAAATACATGAAAAAATACACCAAAGCACTGGCCATCAGAGAAAGGCAGATTAAAGCAATGTTGAAATACAATCTCAACCCAAAAAGAATTGCTATCATAAAGAAATCAACTAATAACAAACACTAAACACTGTGGGGAAATAGGAACCCTTCTCCACTGCTGGTAAGAATGCACAGTGGTACAACCACTATGAAAATCATTGCTTAGACTGCTCCAAAAGCTAATATTCGAAATCCCACTCAATTCAGCTATTCCCTTTCTGGGAATTTTCCCAAAAGAACTGAAATCATTATACCACAGCAACACATGTGCATCTGTGTTTATAGCAGCACAAGTTGTTACAGCCAAATCTTAAAAACAACCATAATGCCCATCGCTTGAGGAATGGATGAAAAAGATATGTGTTGTACTTTTTAAAAAATGTAGCTAGTCGGGCTGGAGAGATGGCTCAGTGGTCTAAAGCACCTACTTAGAACAAGCTTGGCAAAGCATCAGGGACCGCGGTT
>NW_004524618.1:8938569-8948480 GCF_000260255.1 Octodon degus | reverse complement strand
AAATAAAATAAGAAAAAAAAATGATAGAAACAAAAAAATGTCCAACACAGAAAAGAAACAGAATGCACGAAACACATTCAAATACAAATCTAAGCAATTAAAACTTCCATTGAAAGTATATGCAAGAGAGTAAACAAAGGAGAAGATAGAATATTGGATCCTGAAGACAGACTTTGAACTAATGATCATGAAAATAAAGAGGATGCCAGCAGCCAGCAGGATCCAGCAGGCCCACTCCTCCCCGGCGAGCCTACCAGTAGGGAGCCATGAGACCAGAAATCACTGGGTAAAGTAGGCCCGTTCCACCTCGATGGGCATACTGGAAAGGAGCCATGGGACCAGTAGCTAGTCTGGCACAGCAGGCCCATTCCATATCAGCAGGCCTAATGGGAAGGAGCCTGCAGCCAGAGGGACCTAGTGACCCATTTGGACTAGATTCACCTGGAAGGAGGCAAACACTGCAATCAGAGCCAAGCCAGGTCCTGATGGTTGAATTGAAGTCCAGTAAATCTAGGCCAGATGAGGTAAGGCATACTTTTTGGCCGAGCCAGACCCAAACCGAGGCCCAGAACAACAGGAGCATCCTCATGGCACAGAGGTGGCAGCAGGTAACTGGCGTCAGGTAGTCTGACTTGAGGACTCCAAGTACATAAGGGGAAGGTGCTCAGACAGAATTCAGGGAACTAATTTAAATACAAAGTCCTAATTTATGATCTGCTTTGCTATGCAGCTATAATGTTTGCCCCTATGGTCTAAAGTAAAAACCCATTAGTCACAGATGTTTTGTCAATTTCCAAATTTCACTAGCTGTTATTAGTATTGGTAATTATACTTCTGTAAACAGGATACCATATCTGCCTCAACCACATGTTTTTGGTTGGGTATTAGTATTGGAATGAGCTTGAGTAATAACCTCACAAAAGCCCTACACTGCAGGACAGAGGACAGTTTTAAATGGAAACCAATATTTCACTCTCAATCAATAGAGAAAGCAAAACATTGGGACACACACAAAACAAGAATCTTTGACACAGGAGCGATACCTGAAAAACGGACTCTACAGGGAGGGTCTGACTGCAGTGATGCAGCTAGCTACTACTAAACTTTCACAGAAAGGTACCATAGAAATTAAAATAAAGAGTTCTCTATCAAATAGAAAATGACAAAAAGAAGGGGGAAAATGCATTCTCAGGGCCTGAGCCCACCCAGAACAAACCAAGGAAAAACCATCATAGAAGAAATTGGGAGCCACACACCTGAAATATCTGAAATAATGGCAAGGAAAGTAAAGAAACAACTATAGAAGATTATAGAGGAAATCAAACCAGAAATAATCTCAGATAAAACAAGGAAATCATAACTACAATGAAAGAATTATTAAGCATTTCTAAAGAAGACACTGATAAAAAATAGAGAAGAATAGAAAAATGATGGAAACCTTGAATGAGCAATATAGGAAAGAAATAGATCTCATGAAGCAGATTTAAAGGGATATACAATCAATGAAAAATTCCATTTAGAGTTGGCAAAACTGAATTAAAGTGAAGATCAATTTTTAGACCTTGAAGACACCATTGCAGGATGTGTCTGTTAAGGATCTGTTAAAAATAACTAGGGTCAGCTGCAGGACAATGCAGAGATGAACAACATAAGACTAATAGCATCAGTGAGAAAGATGATCCATATCAATTATATGTCTATCCATATCAATTATAACCACTAGTGTAAATGGACTCAATTCACCAATTAAAAGACAAAGACTGGCAGAGCAGAATAAGAGAAAAGAGAAGGAGACCAGAGAAGTCACCTAAAAAGAGTATGGGCAGGAGTAAGAGCAGAAAACTTTCTAAATATGGGGAAACAATCTAACATTCAAGTAGCTGAGGTATATAGAACTCCAAATAATATCAACCCAATTAAAACTACACGCAAACATATAATATTCGTGATCACATGAATTCAGCACAAGAACAACATATTAAAAACCATGACAGAAAATAAACAGATCACATTTAGAGGAAAACACATCTAAATGACAGCAGGTTTTTCCTCACAAACCATCCAGTCAAGAAAAGCATGGGGCAAAGTACTTCAAATCCTGTAGTAAAACAATTTCCATTCCAGGCTGATATATTCTGCAAAACTCTCCTTCAAGTTTAATGGAGAAGTGAAATACTTCCGTGACAAGGAACAACTAAAGAAATTCATGACAACCAAACCCTACACAGAGTACTAGAAGATATTCTAGGAAGGGATAAAAATGACCAAAATTCCAAGAGGGAAAATAGAAAGAACCATCCAAACATGGCAAGCTATCAAACACAGGACAAAAGTAGGGAACAAACAGCAGAAAAATAGTATTCAAACCTAAGTCAGTCTGTATCAGTTATAACCACCAATGCAAATAGACTCAATTCACCAATTAAAAGAAGTGGACTGGCAGAGTGGAATAAGAGAAAAAAAATCCAACAATATACCATATACAAGAAACACATTTAACCCATAAATAAACTTATAAGCTGAAAGTCAAATAATGGAAAACAATACCATATGCACAAGGACCTCAGAATAAAGCAGGGATAGATATTCTGTTAGCAGACAATGTAAACTTGAAACCAAGAATGATCAAATGAGATAAAGAAGAGATAATAGTCATAAATATGCATGCATCAAATATGGGAGCATACAACTGTATAAGACAAAATTTAAATGACATGAAAAATCTAAAAATCAATCTCAGAATCTTAACAGGGAACTTAAAAAAAACCCTAATCTAAAAAAGATAGGTCAAGCAGACAAAAAGTGGGTAAACAGGTAGCAGAACTGAACCAAACCTTGGAACAAATGGACTTACGGACATATGCAGTGTTCCCCCCAGCAATATCTGAACGCACATAGTTTTTAGCTGCGCATGGGATGTTTTCTAAAGTAGAACACACATAGTCCATATTTCATGCTTAAGTATAAGCAAGAAAGTAGAAATTATCCCATGCACATTATCTGACCACATTACAATCAAATTATAAATTAACAACAAAAGAAACCAGAAAAAACCCAGAAACATATGGAAATTAAATAAAACTCTCCTCAGCAGCTAATGGGTTACAGATGAAATTAAACAATGAATTAAACAATATCTACAATCCAATGAAAATTCAAATACTACCTATAGGAATTTGTGAAATGCAATCAAAGAAGTTTTCAGAGGGAAATTTATAGTGGTAAAAATCACACATTAGGAAACAAAGAACAAATAAATATTCTAATGCTGCACCTCAAACTTCTAGAAAAAAAAGAGCAAATCAAGCACAAACATGGGAAGAAATTATAAAGATTACAGCAGAAATTAATGCAACCAAGATAAAGAAAACAGTACAAAGAATCAATTAATCCAAAAGCTGGTTCTTTGAAAGATTAAATAAAATTGGGAGACTATACAATATTTACACATGTGGGTCAGGTTTATTTCACTTATGGGTATATCTTCAAGTGACATCCACTTATATATAAAGGCTTAGAGCTTATCCTTCTTTATAGCTGAGTAATACTCCATTGTATAAAAATACCAAATCTTTTTCTTCCATTCCTCAGGTGACAGGCACCTTGGTTGTTTCCAAGGTATCGTGTAGTCTCCTTAGTGTACGAACTCAAAAGAAGAAATACAAATAGAAAGGTATAACACAAAAGGAAAGCGAGAATTTGAGGATTAGACAACGAAGAGAGGGCAAGAAGAAAAGCTAGGAAACATGAAAGGGGCAAAGCTATACATTTATATGCACAAGATGGATAAGGCAATGATCCTGAGACTCTTCAGCATGTTTTTGAAACCAACAGTTTATTGGTAGGATTTTCACCCTGACTAACTGTATATGCTGATACCTGTGAACTAAGCAACTGCACTGAAGATAGCAATGTGTAATGGTAGAGTCATGCTTGGAATGTCTGTCAATCTGGTCTTCTAAATGCTTACTGCTCATCCTGACATACCAATTACTGCCACACTGTCTCTCAAGTAAATGTTTGTTTTTAAAAAAGGTAATAAATGAAAACAAGAGACAAGAAAAAAAGTCACAAGACTGTCCTGCTACAATGCTGTATATAGTTCGATTTCTAAATTTCTGTGTAAAAATATGTAACTGTTTATTCCTATTTTTTAAATTTTTTTTCACTTTTTCTTTCTTCATATTCTGAAGGGACTTCAAATTTAACATAGCAATACTTGATGAAAAATACCTGTTCCATGTTATGCTTGAGCTATTTGATATTCAGAAAGACAGGGAAGTTAAGTTCAACTGCCTATGTTGTAGAGTAATAACAATAATCTTCTTTTCTGGAAGGTTAATAACCTAAGTTTGTGGACCAAAAATTAGAGAAAAGAAGGGCTGCAAGGGCAGCTAACATTTTCGCCCTAGCCTTTCTTTTTTTTCCTTTTCCTTTTCCTTTTTCTTTTTCTTTTCTTCTTCTTATTATTATTTTTTTTTTTTTTGGCAGAACCGGGGATTGAACTCTGGCCCTTGCACTTGCCAGGGAAGGGCTTATTGCACTGAGCCATCTCCCCAGCCCTAGCCTTTCAAGGTCAGTGAAGACTCAGGACATATGAGAACCTATAATGCAACATCATGTAACTCAGTTGTATCCCAGTTTTCAGATCAAGGAGATTATGGGGCCACAGAGGAAATTGATTGATGATGTAGAGTCTGCCTAAGGAGAGTCACATGGACAGAAAACATTCTCTCAGGCTTTCCCAGTAAGCAAATTGGTCAAGGAATGGCCATGACTCATCCACATGGCTGACACTGACAAAGGATCTATAAACTACAGTATAGGGTTTCAGGATAAAGCGTGAGGGTACTTGACCGACCTTATCAGATACAAAAGTTACATTTTTTTGTTATATAGGTCTTGTTCTATCTTGGTCTTAACCATCCAGCAGAAAAGTATAAAAACGAAGCATAAAAAGTAAAGCCATATTAATATGCTGAGCTGTAAAAGGCTCAGTCAACAACTTCTGACATTGCCAGTCCTATGAAAAACCCACTACTATTATGGACTACTGGACTATATTGGAATATTTTGCTGAATTCACACACTTACAATATTTAAATGACAATGGAATAACTTTCTCTGACAAAACTAAACCAAAAAGAGGGATACAAATGAACGTCCATTTTGTATCAGTATATTCAAAATAGTTACCATAGATCTACAGCTGCATTCTCTTAATTCAATGAATAGAGATTTATTCTGATAGTGTTTGTGGACAGGATATCATGTTTGCATCTTGTGCAATGCATAACCACTAAGACAACCATATGAAATGTGTTAATTATTGAAACTATGCTAGTAATCAGTTTTGAAACTATCTCTTTGCTATTTGTTTCTCCATAAAATTATTAAAAAAGTAAAAAATTAATAAAATTGGGGCTGCTGGAACCTCCTTCCAGTGGACAGGCCCTGTGTGTGGGACTGTCTACCAAAACCTCTAGTGTAAAGGCCCAGTGTGGGATCCTGCAGCAGAACTTCCTGCAGAGACGCTAAGGGCAAGACCCAGCTAGCTAATTCAGGAGCAGAACGTCTTGCCAGTGGGATACTGCAGGTTCACTTCAATGGGCTACAGCATGAAGAAGTCAAGCATGGCAGCCAGACCCAAGCCCGGCCCAGCTGGACAAGTTTGAATGTGGCTGATCTGGACCTGGCAATCTGATGCACACTGCTAGACCCAATATACTAGAATATCATTTGTCTCTTGATTGAGAGAGGGGGAAACAGGTAATTGGGCTGAACTTGTCTTCCTGGAAGACTCCAGGTGAATCAAGGAGAGGTATTCAGAGGGAAGTAATTAAAATACAAATTCCCAATTTACTGTCTGCTTAGCTATATAATCATAATGTTTGCTACTATGGTTTAAAATACAAACCCATTTAACAAAAGTTTGTCAATTGCTAAATCTTACTACCCATTATTAGTGTTGCTAATTGTACTATAAATAGAAAACTAACTACCTTAAACACATGACCTCACTTTGGTAATAATATCAGCAGATGCTTAGCTAATAATTGAAACAAAGCTCTAAAAATAAAGGTCAGAGGACAGTACTATACAAAATGACAAAGAGAAGGAGCATAATGAGTTCTCAGGCCCCAAGTGTACCCAGAACAAATGTAGGGCACACTAGCATAGAAAACTAAACAAAAAAGGGGGATACAAATGAAATACCATTTTGTATCTGTATATTCGAAATAGCATAGAAGAAATCAGAAGTCACACATCTGAAATCTATGGAATAATAGCATCTGAAGTAAAGAAACAACTTTGGAAAGGTATAAAGCAAAACACATCAGTAATAATCTCCAAATTAAAAAAGAAATGTTAAGTATCATGAAAGAATTACTAAGTGTTTCTAAAGAAGACACTGAGAAAAAAATAGAGAAGAATACAAAAACAATGGAAACCTGGTATGAGCAATATAGAAAAAAAATAGAATGCATGAAGAAAATTCAAAGAGATGTTTAAGAAATCAAAAACTCAATTAAAAGTTGGCAAAAACGTCTGGAAGAAAGTGAAGATAGACTTTCAGATCTTGAAGATACTGTTGCAGCCAGTGAAAAGGTAAGGAATGATATAAAAATAGCTAGGATGTAGGAGATAATAATTCAAAATCTGCAAGACAATATAAATATGAACAACATAAGGCTAAATAGGCATCAATGAAAAATAAGGAGTGAACACAAATGACATAAAAAGAATATGGGCAGGAGCAATAACAGAAAATTTCCCAAACTTGGGGAATTTATCTGACATTCAGTTAACTGAAGCATATAGAATTTCAAATAACATGAACTTAATTAAAATCAAACCCAGGCATATAATGACCAAGATCCCAGAAATTCAGTACAAGAACAGTATACTAAAAGACACTAGAGAAAATAAACAGATCACATTAAAACATAATTAAATAACAACAGATTTCTCCTTTTAAACCGGTAAGTCAAGAAGAGTATGGAGTAAAGTACTTCAAATCTTGCAAGAAAACAAATTCCAACCCTGACTGATATACCCTAAAAAACTCTCAATCTTAATGGAGAAAGGAAATACTTCCACGACAAAGAACAATTAAAGAAAATCATGATGACCAAGTCAACCCTACACAGGGTACTAAAATATATTCTAGAAGTGATCAAAATGAACTCAACCACATGAATGAGAATACAAAGAATCCACTAAATAGGACAAATAGTTAAATTCAGGAGAAAAACAGACAACAAACAGCAGGTAAATAACATATCAATCATAAGTCAATACATCTCAATTATAACCATCAATGTAAATAGACTTAATTCACCAATTAAATGAAATAGACTGGCAGAGTGGATTAGGAAGCAAAATCCATGTATAAACACACACACACATACACACACACGCAAAACACTTAACTCATAAAGATATTCACAGGCTGAAAGCAAAAGGAAGGAAAACTATTACATGCTCTAGCACATCAGAAAAGAAGAATGTGCAGTAATACAGATGTGAAACGATTAACTACATCCATCAGACAAGAGAGAAATAATAGGAATAAGAATAGGTAAAGAAGATATTAAACTATTATTATTTGCAGGTGACATAATACTCTACTTGGAAGACCCAAAAAACTCCAAGTAGCTCCTCGAATTAGTAAATGAATTCAGTAGCATAGTAGGTTACAGAGACATTTCCCAAAAGTTAATAGCATTCCGCTACACAGATAACAAACACATTGAGATAAAAATTAGGGAAACAATACCCTTCACAATAATATCTCAAAAAGTGAAATACATGGGAATTAATCTAACTAAAGAAGTAATAGATCTATTTTTTGAAAATTACAGTACTCTGAAAAAAAAGATAAAAGAGGATTTCAGAAAATGGAAAGATATTCCTTGCACCTGGATAGGAAGAACAAACATTGTGAAAATGAACATACTCCTAAAATTGTTATACAATTTTGTGCAATCCCTATCAGAATCCCACCAACATTCCTCACCAACCTAGAGAAATCATTCTTAAAATTTACTTAGACCAGAAAAGATCTAGAATAGCAAAGGCAGTCCTGGGCAACAAAGGAAAAGCAAGAGGAATTAAATACCTAACTTGAAATTATACTATAAAGCTACTGTGAAAAATGAGCATGGTACTGGGGAAAAAGTAGACCTGAGGATTAATTTTATAGATTAGAAGGTGCAGATACAACTACAAACACACTCAGCCATCTTATCTTTCATGAAGGGGTTAAACATGTTCACTGGAAGAAAGATAGCCTCTTTAATAAATGGTGCTGGCAAGACTAGCTTTCCACATGCTGAAAACTAAAACTAGACCTGGGTCTATCACCATGCACCAAAATAAAGTCAAAATGAATTAAAGATCTAACCATTAAAACAAAAACTCTAAATCTACTGTAAGAGAGTGTAGGTAGAAATCTTGAAGATATAGGGTTAGAAAAACATTCCGTGAACAAAAATCAATCTGCATGTGAAATACTTGAAAGAATTAAGAACTGGGACCGCCTGTTATTGAGAAGTTTCTGCACATCAACAGAAACTATCAACAGAGTGAAAAGAAAACTCATAAATTTGGAAAATATCTTAACTAGTAATCACTCAGACAAAGGTGATCTGTCTAGAATATATAAAGAAATAAAATCATTAGGGCAAAAAATTAAAGATCCAATCAAAAAATGGGCATTTGGGATGAACACAAACTTCTCCGAAGAAGAAATACTAGAGGCAAATAAATACATGAAAAAAGGTTCCACATCACTGGCCATCCAAGAAATGCAAATTAAAACAATATGGAGATACCGTCTCACCCCAGAAAGAATGGCTATCATAAAGAAATCAACCAACATCAAATGCTGGAAAGGCTGTGGGGAAAAAGGAACACTTTTCCACTGCTGTTGGGAGAGTAAACATTTACAACCACTATGGAAATCAGTGTGGAGACTCCTCAAAAAACTAGGATTGGAAATTCCATTCAATGCTGCAATTTTCCTTCTGGTAATTTCCCCAAAATAATTGAAAACATCATACTACAGTGATATATGTGTGACCATGTTTATAGCAGCGCAATTTGTAGTAGTTAAATCTTGGAAACAACAAAAATGCGCAATGCTTGAGGAATGGATGAAAAAGATGTGGTATTTTAATACTACAGGGTATTACTCTATAAAAAAAAGCAAACTCAAAGCCTGTGTAGCCAAGTGGATACTCATAAGTGAAATAAACCAGACCCACATGTGTAAATATTACATTATCTCCATAGTCTAAGAATTCAAAATAAGAAATAAAACTTCAATGGTATAATAGATACAGTTAAATGGAAAATAACAGAACTTAAGTATTAAACAATGAAGGGAGAGAGAAAGGAAAAAAGACATGAAATAAGGTAGGAGCAAAACCACACATGTATATACAAGACGGCTAAGGCAATTGTCCTAAGAATTTCCATCAGTTATTTGAAAATAGAAGTTAATGGGTATAATTCTCACCCTGACAGGCTGTGTATGCTGATATCTGTGAACTGAGCAACTACATTGAGAACAGCAATGTATAATCCTAAAACCATGCTTGAATTACCTCTCATTTTGGAGTTCTAAACCTGTGCCATTTCTAATATCATACTAATCATTATTACACTATAATTAAAGTAATTTTTAAAAAGGTACTAATAGAAAATGAGAGATAAGAACAAAAACTTAAGTTTTCTTGGAATCATATGTCCCATCCCGCATAACTATATTTGATTATTTGAGCAACAGATTTGATAATAAAAATAGAAAATATATCATTCATTGTTAATCAGTTATTCTTTTTTAAAATTTTATTTATGTGTGTTGTGTGTATGCGTGTGTGTGTGTGTGTGTGTGTGTGTGTGTG
>NW_004524618.1:8926038-8930904 GCF_000260255.1 Octodon degus | reverse complement strand
AAAAAAAATGTAGCTAGTACTGGGTCTACAGGCTGTCATTACAAAGATTGGAATTGTAGTGATATTCTTGTTTTCAGTTTCCCAAGTGCTGGGATTACAGGCATGTGTCACCACACTCAGTCTCAGCACTGTTTCAGCAAGCCCCTGGGTGCAGACCTTGCATGGCATGCTGAGGATTGAACCCTGGTCCCTGCACCTGCTTAAGCAGGTGCTTTAGTCCTGTGAACTATCTGACCAGCTCTGAAATGTGGTACTTTTATACAATGAAGTACTAATCAGCTATAAAAAAACATAAACTCAAAGCCTTTATAGGTAAGTGGGTGCACCTAGTGGCTATACTCATAAGTGAAATAAATCAAACACACATATGTGAATATATTGTCTCCCTAGTGTAAGAGTCTAAAAGAATTAATAAAACTTGAAAGGTATAATAGACATAGTCAAATGGAAAGAAACTGAACTTAAGGATTAAATAAAGAAGACGAGACCAAGGAGAAAGGATAGGAAAAGAGGAAGGAGGGAACAACATCTGAGTGTATATACAGGATGGCTGAGATGATTGTACTCATAATTTCCATCAGTTTTTTTTTAAAAATAGCAGTTAATGTTTAGAGTTTCTGTTTTGACTCACACTGTATACTGATATCTGCGATCTGAGCAACGACATCGATGGCAGCAATGTGTAATAGAAGACCCATGGCTGACTGCCTCTCATCTTGGTCTTTGAAATGTACCATTCCTGGTGTCTTATCAATTTTTGTGCTCTCTTTGAAATAAATTAAAACAGAAAAGACAAGCAAAAGGAAAGAAAAGAAAGACATTCCTTTTTCATTTTTGAGAGTACAAATTATAATTAAAACAAAAAATTACAAGTGGTACAGAGTTTCACTTAATAAAGTAATATGAATTTCACAGTGTTGTAATACATAGTGTTGTCTTCCAAGCAATTATTCATATTACAGATATATGCATATAAATTTGGAAAAAGAAAAAAATGTATATGCAATTAAGAAGAGAAAAATTATGAACAACTGAAAAATGAGACAAAATAAAGAATGAGGAACAGAGCCTGTAATCCCAGTGCTTGGGAGGTTTTAAATAGGAGGAACACTATGAGCACAACCTATGTAATGAGACCCCGTAGATCCTGCACTAAACACATAAAAAAGAATGAGGTACAGAGATGAGGAGAACAACAGCATAAGGAATGGGGGAAAGAGATTCACTCATATATGTAAGTACGATGGTTTGGGCAAATATTTGGTGCTTCTTGGCTGGTTTATGGAAAGAAAAGTATCTTACACATAGAAAGAGACCACAGGAAAATTAATTCAACAGCTAGAACATGAAGCAAAGAAGAGGAAGAGTAGCTTAAGTTTGAGTGGGATCAGTCAGAAAGCTGGAGATAGCATAAATGACATGAAAAAAAGTAATACAATACAAAATGAAACAAAACAAAGCTCTTCACAGAAAGCTTCCCAAGAGTGGATAAGGAATTTGATATACAAATAAGTGAAGCACATAGCACACCAAAGAGTCAAGATCAAAATAAAACTACACCAAAACATATAATGGTCAAGAATTCAGAAATTCAGCAAACAAATAAAATATTAAAAGCTGTTAGAGAAAAGAAACAGATCACTTTTTTTAAAAAAGTCCATCACAATCACAGAAGACTTCTCAACACAAACCCTCAAGTCAGGAAGAGTTCAGAGTGAAATGTTCAACTCCTGAAAGAAAACAACTTCAACCCAGATTGATGTATCCTGTAAAACCATATTTCAACATCAACAGAGAAATAAGATACTTTCATAATAAAGAGCAGCTAAATCAATTCTGAAGTACCAAACCAACCCTACAAATTGTACTAACAGTTGTTCTAGACAGAGATAAAAATGATCACAATTTCCGGAAAGAAATCACCTGGCAGGGAAAGTAATTAAACAGAGGTTAATGAAGGAACAAACATCAGGAAAATGTGACAATGAGAAGCCAATACCTATCAGAGATCACAAAATCTATGCAAAAACATGGAAATTACGTTATAACTATCAATGTAAATGACTCAATTTCCCAGTCCAAAGAAACAGACTGCCAAAAGGATCAAGAAATAATATCCTACAATATACCTTATGTAAGTGACATACATAAAAATAAATTCATGGATTGAAAGTCAAAGTGTAGAAAATAATCTTCCATGATTATTATAATGGTGGGATGGTTCAATGCATGCAAATCAATAAGTGTAATAAATGATATCAAAATAGCCAAAGACAAAAATCACATGATCATCTTAATCAGTGAAGAAAAAGATTTTGACAAAGTCCAACACTCATTAAAAACTCTACAGAAAATTGGGATAGACGGTCTTTACCGCAATCTGATAAAAAGCCATGTATGACAAATCAACATCCAACATCATACTGAACAAACACCAAAATCCTTCACTAAAAATCAGGAACAAGACAAGGATGTCTGCTGTCACCATTCTTATTCAACATGTTTCTAGAAACATTAGACAGAGAAATTAGACAAGAGCGAGAAATGAAAGAAATAAGGACAGGAAAAGAACTTATATTATTGTTATTCACAGATGACATGATACTCATGATACTCTACATGGAAGATCAGAAAAGCTGCTCCAGAAGACTTGTAGAATTACTAACCAAATATGCTAGTGTAGATAGGTACAAAGTCAATAATCAAAAATCAACAAGAGCCAGGCATGGTGGTGCATGCCAGTAATCCCTGAACTCAGGAGGCTGAAGGCAGGAGGATCATTGCAAACTGGCTACCTGCCTAGGCTACAAAGTGAGCTCAAACCTAACCTGAACTGCATAGTGACATCATAATTCAGAAAGACGAAACAAAACAAAATACCCAATAGAGTTTCTAGACAAATCGCAAACACACTGAAAGAGAAATTAGGTTAACCATACCTTTCACAACAACATCCCTCAAAATGAAACACATAGGAATCAACCTAACAAAGGAAGTATAAGATCTATACAGTGAAAATTACAATACTCTGAAAAAAAAGCAATAGAAGAGAATTTCACAAAATGTAAAAATATTCGTTGTTAATGGATAGGAAAACCAACATTATGAAAATTGCCATATTCACAAAATTGATATGTAAATTTAATGCAATTCTGATTAAAATACCATTAGTATACCTCACAGATCTAAAGAAAACATTCCTCAAATTCATCTGGAACCAGAAGAGGCCAGAGTAACAAACACAATCCTAACCAACAAAGTCAAGGCACAAGGCATTACAATTCCTGACTTTGAACCAACAGATAGCTCAGCAGATTAAAGTGCCTGCTTAGGCAGATTCAGGGTGCAGGGGTTCAATCCTTGGCCTGCCATGCCAGCCTTGTCCCTGGGGTGCACTGGTGATTCAGATTGGGCATGGGGGTGCATGCCTGTAATCCCAGCACTTGGGAGGCTAAAAAACAGGAAGGACCACTACAAGTCTGATCTGTGTAGGGAGACTCTGTGGACCCTGTACTAAATACATAAAAAGAAGAATCTCTGACTTAAAATTATGCTACCAAATTGCTGTCATAAATTCAGTATGGTGCTGGCAAAACAAAGAAACAAACAAACACACATACAAACAATAGACCTGAGGATCACTGGAACAGATTTGAAAATGCAGAAACAACTAAGAACTCACTCTGCAACTTTATCTTTGACAAAGGGGCCAAACATGTTCACTGGAAAAAAGATAGCCTCTTTAATAAGTGGTGCTGAAAATACTGGCTTTCCATATAGTGAAGACTAAAACGAGACCCATGACTATCAATATGCTCTAAACTATGGTCAAAATGGATCAAAGATCTAAATATTAAAACAGAAACATTTAATCTACTGGAAAATAAATTACATTGAATTCTTGAAGCCATAGGTATAGGCAGAGAGTTCGTGATCGAAACACAAAATTTTGGAGAAATAATTTGAAGAATTTACAACTTATGGATCTCATCTTACTAAAAAGCTTTTGCATATTGAAAGATATCCCAACATAGTGAAAAGACCACCTACATAGTGGTAATACATTATAGCTATTGATCTTCAGACAAAGGACTTCTATCTAGAACATACAAAAAATTAAAAGAAAATCAGTCCCCCCCCTCAAATTCAAAGACCCCATTCAAAAAATGGGCATCTGGGGTGAGTATGCACTTTTCAGATAAACAAATACTAATACTAAGTAGATATACAAAAAAAAAGTTAAACATCATTGCTCATCAGAGTATTGCAAGTTGACACAACACTGTGATTCTATCTCAACCCAAAGAATGGCTACTGTCAAAAAACAACCAATAACAAACATTGACAGACTTGTCTTTGTGTGGGAACCCTTTGCCATTTTTCATAGCTATGTAGACTGACACAACCACTCTAGAAAAGACCGTGCCGACTCCTCAGGAATCTAGGATTAGAGCTTCTATTCAACTCAGCTACTCTCCTCTTAGGTATTTTCCCAGAAAAATGAAGACAGCATACCTCAGCAATATGTGGGCAGCTGTGTTTATAGCAGCATAATTTGTATAGCTAAATATTGGAAACAGTCTAACTGACCATCAACATAGGAATGGATTAAAAAAAAGATCTGGCCTTTTGTACACTGGAGTGTTACTCAGCTATAAAGAAGGATAAACTTGATACTTTTAAAGGCAAATTAATGCAAATTGTGGCCAGACTCAGAAGTGTAGTAAATCAGACCCATATGTTCATTGTTTCCTTAGTATAGTTGAAAGAGTAAACTAGATCCAAATTGTACAACAGATGTTGTGAAATGGGAATAAGTTATTCAAAAGGAAAGAGAAAGTTTGGTGGAGGAAAGGAGAAAAGAAA
>NW_004524618.1:8923569-8925308 GCF_000260255.1 Octodon degus | reverse complement strand
GACATTTTCAAAATGCAAGTCAAAGCCACAATTCACTGCCATTTCATATCCATGAATGTAACTACAATTAGAAAGGTACATGTTGACAGGTATTGATTAGGATGAGAAGACATTTGGAGCCCTCACACATCATTGACTGGGATAGAAAATGATACAGATAATTTGGAAAACGTTTTGCCAGTTCCTCAAAATTTTAAACACATGGTTAGTATTTGATCCACTACGTCTACTCCTCTGACTATAACAATATATTTGATAAGAAATGAAAACTTAAGTCCACATAGAAATTTGCATGTAAATTAGCATAACCATAGTATTCCTAGTAGACAAAGTGTAAAGAAAATTCTGCAGCTGAACTGAATAAAATATGATTATACATTCAATAGTTTATAACTTGGCAATAAAAAGTCAAGAAGTATTACAACCCTACGAAAGAGCCTTGGAAGTATTATGCTGAGTCTACTCAATGAATACCTCTTTCCACATGATTCTATTTATTTAAAATTGTCCAAAAATGTAGTCTGGAAGACATCAGAGAGGGTAATGGTTGCTAGATCCTGGAAGGGAGGGATGTGTAATTGGGTAGTGGCTAACACACATTTTTATAAAGGAATGAGAAAAAAGTTTTAATAGTGATTTTAATTTTGGCTATAGAACTTCATGAGAATGTTAAAATTCACTGAATTTTGTACTTTAGATCAGCAAATTGTGTGGTGTGTGTTAAAATTCAATAAAACTGGTAAAATAGTCATTAAATGTCACAGTATGAATACTAAGTGTATTCTACGTATTATAACTTACATAAATAAAATATATGACAATAATAGCATGACTTATGGTAGTGGGGAAATTAAAATCTTCTTTAGAGGTTTCCAAAATAGATATCAGGACAGTTGATTTTAGCACTGTTTCATTTTGGACTGGTTAACTCCATTTCAATTTTTCCCCAAAGGTGTGAATATCTCAACCACTGGAATTGATTAATAAATGAGTTTAATCAGAAAAAGAGACTTTTTGGCGTGTGCCATGACCTCTTTAGCAGCATTCTGACCTCTCCTCTGGGCAGCTGATAAAGCAGCATACTTTCTACCACAACTCCCATGTTTCCATTTTTTGAAAATAAAAAAAATCTACAGGTCCTGTCCCCTGTTTTTTAAGGTGTCAATTTATGTCTAGTAATAATGACTATCATACATCACATGGTATAATATATATTACATATGATGTATTATTTTCCTATTTCCATTATAAAAAGTTACTATGAGCAATGATTTAAAACAATGCTACTTCATGTTATATAATTCTGTAGCACAAAATCCAAAATGTGCCTATCTAGCTAAAATCAAGGTGCTAGCATGGCTGGTTTCCTCTTGCTATTTCTAGAGGAGAAATTTACCCTGCCTATTCCACATTAAAAAGGCATTCATTAGTTATAGCTTGGTTTCTCTTCATGACCAGGAGTATAACACTTTCATTCTCAAGCAGTCTCTCTTAACATCTTAATTTTATTTATTTATTTTTATTTTTTGGCAGAATCAAGGATTGAACTGATGCCCTTGCACTTGCCAGGCAAACACCTATTCTACCGAGCTATCTCCCTGGCCCCTCTCTTAACATCTTAAGGACTTGTGTGGTCACATTGAGGATCTCAGGATCTTTATGTTAGGCAGATCTTCAAAGTCTCTTTTTCTGTTTAAACTCCTTTATTTACAAATTATGGTGGTTGAGATATGGACACC
>NW_004524618.1:8916343-8922904 GCF_000260255.1 Octodon degus | reverse complement strand
AGATATAGATATAGATATAGATAGATATACTTGAATAACTTTTCTCCCAATTCTAATATTTAGATCCCTTATGGAGCAGTTTCAATTGAATACATTTTATATTTTTATGATTCTAACTGTCTTGTAATTTTTTTCTCAAAACTTAATATTTTCAACAATACATTATAGTGTCTCTGGATCTTGATTTCAAACTGAGGGTTCTTTTGTATATTTCATTTCCTCCTTAATTTATAGATATTTGCCTGAAGTAAGTCTGTGTTGTATGCTTCTTCCATGCTGTGTAGAAGTCAACTTTGCTCAGTGTTCTACTTACTTTTAAAGCTTTTTCCTCAGTCTCACCCAAGACAATGTTACATATCTGTCATTTGCTTATCACTCAGGACCTGTATATACTTTAAGCCCTTGATGTGCAAGTCTCTACCTTTCTATGCCTTGATCTAGGTGTTATTTACGGGGATGCTTTCACACTGGGAAGAGTCAAGGACTCCGACTTACATTCAGCCACATGCGCTCTCTCGTCTCCCATGGGTAGGCATGGCCTGGCATGTGCACAGTCTTTGGGGTCACATGGAGCAAGTCATTCTAAAGAGATCCTCTGCATCTGCATGTATCAATTTTCTATTGATCTGTGATAAAGTTTTATAAATTTAGAAGATTATAATATCACACATTCATTTGCTTATAGTTGTGTAGGTCAGAGGTCAGGGCACAGTGGGATAGTTTCTTTGATTAGAGCCTAATTAGATGTGGTGGGTATCCTGGCTTCTTATTTTGAGGTGTGTGGCTAAGGATCTACTTCCAAGACATGCAGTGGGTTGGCAGAATTCAATTGTTTGTGGGTGTAAGATTGATGCTAACCTAGAGAGAGACTGGCAAGCTCACCTTAGGCAGAGACCTAGCTGTCCAGGTGCCACATGCGGTACTGGATCTTCTGAATAACTGAGGGCCACTCCATCCTGCCACATTCCTCTAGCAAGCTGGGCCCACCAGATCCTGACAGCCTGTCACTGACTGCTCAACTGTTAACAGGCTCAAAAATGAGTCCCCTGACAGATGCTGAGTACACCCTGTTTGTGGAAGGAGGTAGCTCTGTTGGGAATGCAGTATGATGGAATGCAAAGTGCCGTGGTCACGCTGGACAGAATAATTTTGCCAATAACTCTCCTGCTACTGCTTCCTGCTACTATTTGGAAACCTGCCACCAGTGATAGCAAAGCTATATACTTAAGACCCCTCCAGGGATGCGAATGACTGAAACATCAACCCCAGCCAGAAAAGCTCTACCCCATAGTCCCAGCAGATCAGGGCCAGACCTGCCCCCACCACAGGTTCTGCAAGCTGAAGGCACAGAGCTGGCACATCCAGGTCAAGCTTTAGCTTCTGTGTCACTAGACCTGACTTCATGATGCAGGTAGGCTACCCAGAAATAAAACCTTACAAGGGTTACAAATGTCTCTCAGTGCTTGTCTATACCCACTTAGGCTGCTCAGAGGAACTGCTTACCCAATCTGCGAGGGAAGTAGAAGTTTGTAGGATCCTGCTGTGAAAAGTCATCCTGAGGTATGGATTCTCCTTGGCAGCAACAATGGACCTGAATTTGTAGCAGAGATAACTAAATAAAAACTACATATAGTACACAGGCCACAATGCTCTTAAAATGGAAAAAAAATCATAGCCTTACAGAAAATGATTGTAAGTAGCTCCATAAAAAATTAGCTAAAAAAATCCCTGCCCTGAAGTGCAGGCCCCACCCCTGGAACCGCTGAGATGGCAAAGGAGACTGGGCACGGTGGTGCACACCTGCAATCCCAGTTTCATGTTACTTATTTTAGTTTGGCCATGTCTCAAAAGATCATGTCTAACATATCTGATAAATATTTTCAGGGAAACTAAAAAGATGGGGAAAACGAAGCAGAAAATGCCCCCTCCATACCTGCCAGCATACTTCAGTTTCTTAGTTGCCCAGGTAACTGTTCCAATTCCAGTTCTTGTTATGTTTGTTTCTTAGATAAAAGAAAAACAAACAATAAACACAATGTGTGAAATTTCAAAACAAGACTGTAGGAGAGCAAATATAGTTAGTACACTGCGTATTCAGCCTGTCGTTGTGATGCATAGCTGATTACTGTGATGCATGCTGTGAGAACCCATCAAAAATAGTCGACTATTCTGCCTTTGGATTTCTGCTTGCAGACCCTATAAAAACCTTCCTCCCTAAGCTTCCAGGGTCCGACGTTTTGAGGAACAATTGATTTCTAGTCAGTGACTGTCTGCTATTACATAAATCTGTCTGCAAATGCTGGGTGTTGTTTCGGTGTTTCTGCTTGCCCCTGTGTCCTTATTTCCAGTCCATTCTGAGTTCCGTGATTTCCTCTCCTGAAGAAAAATTCTTTTCACTTGATGCACGCAAATGTTACAGTGAAACTCAGTATCTTATGTAAATAATATATACATAAAAAGAAATTTCTTGGCACGTAAAGGACATGTAATTATCTTGGATCCACTCAAACAACTTCTTTATCTTATCCTCAACTGATTGGTCACCTTAGTCTCATCTACAGGCTCTTTTTATTCAGGCCAACGATATGATGCTACATGGTAGATATGATGGGGTACATTTACAATTACAGAAAATTATCTCAAGTGTGGGCTTAGGGGTTCTAGCAGCTACACTACTTGAAGCTTCCATGCTCATCCTAGCTGCTATTCCTGATGAAAGATTCATTTTAAGCATCTTGGACAAAAGGGTTCACTGTGATTACAGGCACATTTTTCCTTGTTCTTTTTATTTATACAAAGGATACCAGATCACCTAGGACACTGGAGGGCTGGTCAGTGTGTCCCCAGGTGATGACAAAATAGCACAGCTCACTCACTCTGTGAATGCCTGCCTCTTCAGAATCACAACAGTCACAGTCATGCAGAGACTGAGAGAGAAGCCATGACCCTATCATCTACTTCTCTCTCCTCTCCCCGGTAAGAAATGTATAATGACCCCTGTAACTTGCTCTTGCCATACTGTGATTCTTGCAGGGAATTTCTGTCCTCTTTTATTTATGTGGTCAGGAATATATGAATATTTTTCTATGCTGAAAAAGGGGTTGGGGTAGGTGTATGTGGGTCACAAGGTCAGAAGCTGCAGTCGGTTTTTAAAAAGTGTCCAAATTCTTTGGTTGAAGTGCAGAAGTAAAATCTCAGGCAATGCACATGGAGTACAGTTCTCACTTTCTATGTTAATTGGAGGAAATTACACAACCTTCCTGAGCCTGAGTTCTCCAGGTTTGCGTGATAGTGACAATACAATCCAAGAAGTGTGGGAAGGATTTGCTGTTGCCATTGCTGAGCTGTGGTGATGGTGAGCACGAGATAACAGGAGGCAGAGGAGAGAGTGTCTTCTTCAGTCCTGGAGCTGGTAATGGCTCCCTTGCCCACCTTTTGGCCCAGAACTTCTTCATGAAGTCTTTTCTGCTGCTTTTGATTTGTCTAATTACAACAATTATTTGCCTTTCTGGCACGATATTTTTTTTAATTTCCACGGTCTTATTAGGAATTCTATTCTTCCTTATACAATGTTTGTACAAGGTTAGTAGGACAGAGACCTATATTTGAACAATTTAAGTGATGGTTATTTTTCAAATATTCTTTTTATAAATATGTTCTACTTCTGAGATAGCTCTAATGAGTAAAGTAAAATTTGCCCATACTAAAACTTAAAATGATTTCAGAAAAAGGAGGTAAAATTCTAAACTTTATATTTTAACTTATACTTTCAAAATCCACCATGTGTATTGCCTCCTTTGATCTTCATTTTAAAATTTTAAAATGAAGAACAAAGGGATGAAAGATTTCAACCAGTGTTTACCTGAGCTATTAGGAGATCTTGATTCTGTTGGTTTCTTGCCCATCCACTCCTCTTTTTGGGTGAATCACACAATATCTCGCAACTTCATTGTCTTTCCCATGAAAGCCATTTTACTAATTTTATGAAGACAAGAAATGGTTAAATGAAAATGTCACCTTGAACTTTATGCAGATATTGCAGAAAAAAGGCATGATTTCTACTATTCAAATGAGAGAGATTATAACAGACAAAGCCCTGATTTTTCCAACCAAATACTCCACCTGTTTTACCATAATTTTTTCTATCAATAATGTTAATTCTTATAATGTGATAGCAGTATGTCATAATAAGAATGAGATACTGCCTGTTGGTGTACTCTACACACATTTCTGATTCTTACAGTAAAAGGATTTCATTTTAATACTAACCCCACAAGAGTGCCCCATGAAGTATTTTCACTATTAAGATTTCTCATCTTCACATAATGTTATTGCAGCAAGTATTCAACCATGACATTTATAATTGTCTACAAACATAATCCCATATCCCCCTTTTCCCATATTGTCAGAGGAGGTAATTGAACTTGCACTGCTACCAGAAGAATACACTGGGTTATGTAGATAGCAAATCTAATTTCCTCCAAAAATATTCCTGAACAAGAGTTGCAAAGACAGAGGCAGAGAGGAGCATGAATGCTTAGTGTAACTTCCAAAGATCTGTTTTGATTCAAATTTCTGTTCTTGGTAGTTAGACTTAAAGTAATATAACATTAACTTATTTTAACACAGCTTAGTCATATCAAGTTAAAATAGGCCAATAAATAAAAAGTAAATTGCATTGAGCTCCCTATAACATTTTGGACGCCTAGTCCCGCCACAACGATGGGCCATAGACCACTTCCTTCTATGTCCTCACATGTGTACCAAGTCCCTAAAACTTGAAGAATTGACAAAGAAAGGGGATCATTTTTCAATAAATACATGTCTTTTTAAAAGACAGCCTTATTTATTCAGACCTCACTGACTTAGGGATGGAAGATTTCGATCAGTGTTTACCTGAGCTAATAGGAGATCTTGATTCTGTTGGTTTCTTGCCCACCCACTCCTCTCTTTGGGCGAGTCACACAATATCTCGCAACTTCATTGTCTTTTCCATTAAACTCATTTTACTAATTTTATGAAGACATGAAATGGTTAAATGAAAATGTCACCTTGAACTTTATGCACATATTCCAGGAAAAAAAAAAAACTCATGAAACTCAGTTGACAATAATGGATATATGTCTATGGAAGGGAGGATTTTACTTATTTTAGACAAACCAAAGTATCTAGACATGTATTACTATGACAGAAAGTATACCAATAAAAGTGGATTCTGATTTTAAAATCTTTGATTTCATAAAATGAATAAAAAGAAAGTAAAGAACAGTGGTAGAAAAATCAGGAAATAAAATTCTATACAAATCAACTTAGTAAAGTTATTCTAACTCCAAGACAACTCTTATGGAAGTGACTAAAAATATAATAGATGACAGGGACTCAAAATAGAAGATTAGAAAATGTCTAACACAAAAGAAGGTAGCACTGGAGGACTAGAGGATAAAAATCCCTAATATATAAACATGGTATCAGATGGCAAGTCTATATTTAATGTACATGTTTTAAACATTCAAATAATGTACATGTTTTAAACATTTAAATTATAACATTCAGGGATTATAAAAATGAATTCAAATTCAAATTTAAAATATAAAAAGTTAAGTGGAAAAGTTTTACACCATGCAAGTGATTAAAAACTATTAAGAGAATATAGAATTATTTTCTTAATACTAGTTTTTCACATAGTACTATATGAAAAAAATCTACTTTAAGACAAATATTATTTTGAAAAACCTTTTTTCTTTTAAATCCATTCATCTTTCAAGAAGTGATAAAAGTTATAAAGGAAATGCACCTAAACACAGGGATTGAGACGTTGTGAAGAGAAGCTGATAGGAGACAGGAGAAATGTATGATACAATAGTAACAGCTGAGGGCTTCGGTAGTCAACTTTTAAAATTATTACTAAGGTGAAACTTATAGAAGGTGAAATTAAGCATTTTGTTTTTAAAACAATTTTATTCATTTTCATGAGAAAATAAAATGGCAAGGAAGCAGTTTCAAAACAAGTTAGTAGGACAGTTACAATAATTAATACATTACATATTGTTGTCTTTGTAATAGTTTTTCAGAGGACAAGATGTAGACATGATATCTTATCTAAATAATATTAGTACAAATCTTTCTTCTCATTGAACCAAGAGAAAGTAGTTGTATATCTATCTACTATTTTGTCTATACATTTTTTAAAATGGTCCTTTACTTTTATTCCCCTTTTTGCTTTGTTTTGTCAGAGATGGGTGTTCCAGTGCTGTTAGAGAAGCTGTATTTGGAGAAGTCTTTAAAGGACCTTTTCTTTTTCTAATAATTTTATTGAGAAACAGATAGCAAAGAGACAGTTTCAAAACTGATTACTAGCACAGTTTCAATAATTAATACATTGCACATTGTTGTCTTAGTGGTTATTCATTATACAAGGTGCAGATGTGATAGCCTGTCCACAGATGCTATTAGAGCAAATCTCTCCATTGAATTAAGAGAATGCAGCTGTATATCTATCCTAATTATTTTGAATATACAGATACAAAATGGTCGTTCATTTGTATCCCCCTTTTTGTTTAG
>NW_004524618.1:8912093-8912872 GCF_000260255.1 Octodon degus | reverse complement strand
AGCTCTACAGAGTTTGGAGTTATCCAGCTGTGTCTGGCTTAGGTCTGGTTGTTGTGCTCAGCTCCTTCCTGATGCAGACCTGGGCTAGGATTGGGTCTGGGGGTTACTGGAACTCGGCAGAAATTCCTACTAGGCGGGAGGGGTGGGGAGGTAAGGCGGAGTATTGGGGGGTGGCCCGAGGGGGCGGGAGATGGTCCTGCGCACGCTGCGCCTGGGCTGGGACTGGTCCCGCCAGCGCAGGGTAGCAGGAAGCTCTCCACACACTCACCGGACCTGGGCTAGGACTCCTGAGCTATATATTTGAGATAACACAAAATTAATTTTTTTTCCCACTGAACTGCTCTCAATTGGCTAAATTTAGTGCTAAAAATGAAGTAGCATTCTGGATAGATGAGTAGACTGATGGTGGCTAGGCATTCATCTTTCTAGGTAATCTGCTATCTCAGGTACTTTAGTTTATGGGACAAAATACTTCACACCCTAACTTGAGGAGGGAAAGCTTTATTTAGCTCACAGTTAGTGAAGGTTTCAGTCCATACTCGGCTGGCGCCAAGGCAGAGCAGCACATGGCAGAGGGCAGCAGTTCGTGGCAGTGCAAAACAGCAAAGAGCAAAGGCAGAAGCGGCTGCCACGGCAGCCAGCAACCCTCGATCCCTTCCTTACATCATATTCAGGCTGTCTGTTCCAGGGCGGGTGTAGTGCTCACACCTATGCTGGAGCATGAATTAATCACAAACTCTGGAAGTCGCCCTATGACTTTATGAGAGTTTGGAGGGGCG
>NW_004524618.1:8903629-8911993 GCF_000260255.1 Octodon degus | reverse complement strand
CAGCTCAGCATATTAATATGGCTTTAGTCTTTCTACTTCGTGTTTATGCTTTTCTGCTGGATGGTTAAGATCAAGGTGAAGCAAGACCTATATAACAAAAATGTAACTTTTGTATCTGACAAGGTCAGTCAAATCCCCTCAGGATTTATCCTGAAACCCTGTACTGCAGTTTGCAGATCCTTTGTCAGTGTCAGCCGTATGGATGAGGCACGGCCTTTTCATAAGCATTTTAAATGTAAAATTCACTTAGTACATGTTATGACTTATAGACAAATAGCTTCCCCAAATTTCATGTGCTTGTAGCTGAGGCTTCTGGAAGGCAGATGGATCATGAGGCTCAATGGTCACAAGTGGACAGTCCACTGAGCAAAGTGTGATCTGGGGAGGTGGAACCCAGCAAAGGAAATGGATCACTGAGAATGTGATGGCAAGGCCATTTCTCTCTCTCTCTCTCTCTCTCTCTCTCTCTCTCTCTCTCTCTCTCTCTCTCTCTGTCTTTCTCTGTCTCAGTGTCTCTCTGTCTCTTTGTTTCTCTCTCTGTCTCCCTCCCTTTTCCCTCCATTTCTCTGTCTTTTCCTCCTACTTTCCCTTTTCTCTCTTTCTCTTTCTCTCAGTCTCCTTGTTTTGCTCTCTCCCTCCCTTTCTCTCTCTCTCCCTCTCTTTTCCTTCTGTCTCTCTGTCCCTGTCTCTGTCTGTCTGTCTGTCTGTCTGTCTGTCTGTCTGTCTGTCTGTCCCTGCCTCTGTCTCTGTCTCTGTCTCTGTCTCTCTGTCTGTCTGTCTGTCTGTCTGTCTGTCTCTCTCTCTCTCTCTCACCTTCCTGCCTACTATGCCATTAGCAGCCCTCCTTGCCATGCCCCTCCAACTTGCCATCCTCCACAGGGGCCAGCTGACTGTGGACTAAGACCTCTATAAATTGTGAGCCACAGTAAACCTTTCTGCCCTTTAGTTGTGCGTGTTGGCTGCTGTGTACAACTGATGGGAAGTAACCCAGATGGTACATTTATAGCACTGTGCAGCAGCTGCCTACACTGAGTTGTGCAACACTTTCATCATCTCAGTGATAAAAATAGTACAGGGAAAGATATGAAGAATTACAGACACAACTAAACTAATGTTTGATCTTGTATTTATCTACTTAGTAGCTTTTACTGGTGTTCTTAATTTCTGCATATGACTTTGAGGGAATGGCTGTTGTTCTTAATTTGCAGATAAAAGGGCTGCCATTAGCATCGTAGGGTGAATCTATTGGCCTTGAACTCTTACCTCCTCAGTTTTCCTGATGATGTCTTCCTGGTTGCTCAAAAATAAGTTTCAAGAGTAATTTTTTGTGTGTGTTTAGTACAAGGTCTACAGGGTCTCCCTACACAGATTGGACTTGCAGTGATTCTATTGTGTTCAGACTCCCAAACTCTGGGATTATAGGCATGTGCTACCCACATCCAGTTTTGGTGGTGGCTCAGTGATCCCAGCAGGGCATGCATTACCAGGGTTTCCACCCACGTTTTTGCACTTGCCAGGCAGTTGCTTAGACCACTGAGCTAGCTCCCTTGCCTTACACCATTTCTTTAAAAAAATAAAATCTGATTTTGTAGTAGTACTGTGAAGTCTATTCTTGAATTTCTGCTCAGAAGTGTGCAAGAAGAGATCTCTCTGAAGGACAAGATTCTACCCAAACTCCTGATGATGTCTCTCTCCCTCAAAAGAAAGAAAGAAAAAAGTGAAAAAACTGAGTTAGATAGGTAAGAAATGAAAGGAGCAAGGAAGGAAAAACTACTCACCTATGCTTTGCAGAATGGCTACGCTCGGTCGGTCTGGCTCTTTGCAGCTTGGCCTTAGTTTTCCTGCCTGGCTGCACTGAGCCTGACACATGGCCAGAGGTGACAGCTCAGGGTCTGTGCAGGACTGGGAGTGCACACCTTGTCTGGGCATGGGTGTGGCTTTCTGAACTACCGTGCACACAGCACTTTGCATGCCTTAGCTCCCAAAGTGCCTTAGCTCCCTCTAAGTGCTGCAGTGTGTACCCCATTGTAGTCAGTGGCCCAAGAGGCTGTGCACTGCTTTTTTTAAATCAGACTCTTTCTTTTTAGAGCAAAAACTAATAAATAAAAAATTAGAAATGGTACAGAATTTCAAAAACAATATGATAAGAATTCAGCTATGGTTGTTATATTGCATAATGTTGTCTTCAAAGCAGTTGTTTGAATTACAATATACAAGACTGTCAGATTGGTCAAAAATATTAAGAATTAATGGTTCCATTAATATACACATGTATATATGTACAATTTTTTCCTTCTCCCTTCTTTCCGTCTTTCTTTTTGCCTTTCCCCCATCCCAGTTTTCCTTCCCTTTCAGCAGTTTCTTTCCCTTTTATTATGTATTATACATTTTGGATTTTATTTAGGATTTCAGATTCATACACTAGTGAGACAGTACAGTGTTTACACATGTCGGTCTGATTTAACTTTTGAGTCAGGTAAAACAATGTTGAATTTTCTAATGGACATCAGTTAGGTCAGAACAACCTAAAACCTGACTGTAGAAGATATCTGCTGTGCTTCTGCCCAAATTAGGTTGAGAGCCTAGTAAGAATGCGCGTTTCTGTCTTCATGGCCACACTGAGCCCAACAAGGGTTTGCAAGCACGAGTAGATACGCCAGAGAGCATTTCCTCCATTTGTAAGATGTTTCCCTCTCTTGATTCAGCATGTGCTTGATTTCTGTAAGCCTTTGGCTATTTTCTAGTATTCCTAAAAAAGTTTATTTTGACATTTTTACTTGAAATCTGTAGTTAACACCTCTACATGTGGCTTTGCATCCCATGAAGTTACCTGCTACAGCACTGCTGCTGATGGCCCAATATCTAACTTTTAATAATGAGCGAAACAAATTGGCATGAAATCAACAAGGAAATGTAAGACTCAAATAATATAAACTAGCCAGACAATGCAAATTTATAGAATAATTCACCACCCGTAGAAAAATACATAATCTTCTCAAATACATTTGGAACATTCTCTACACTGGCCAGAATAGACTGTATGCTAGGACATAAGACAAATCTCAATAAGTGTAAAATAATTTCTATCACATAAAATTTCTAAGCTAATATCAAAAATTCACATGAAAATGCAATAGACCCAGAATAATCAGAAAAAAAATTTTAAAAGAGAAAACAAAATATTGAAAGACCAATTCATCTCAAAACTTTAAATTTATTACCAGCTCTAGCAATCAAGATGTGGTGCTTATATACTTACAGGCATCTAATTTAATGGCATAAATTTGAGGGTCCAGAGATGAGACCTTACATTTAGGATCAATAGTATATGACAATGATGCGAAAAAGAATAATCTTACCAAAATATTGTGCTAGGAAAACAGAATATTCATAGCAAAACAAATTATTTTTTAACTGCAAAACTAAAACAGGTATTCCTTTTTTTTTGTATTTTAGGGAAGGGTCTACAAGGGTGTTCAGGATCTCACTACTAGATTGGACTCGTAGTGATCCACCTGTTTACAGCCTGCTAAGTGCTAGGATTACAGGTGCAATCCACCAGCCCCAGAACAGGTATTCCTTGGCAACCACAAAGTTGACTCCTGACCCTTTGGACATCAAAATCTGAGGATACTTGGGATTTTTACATAAATTGGCAGAGTATTTGCTTATAACATAGGTACATCTTACACTTTAAATTATCTCTAGATATTTGTAATACCTAATAAAATATGAATGAATGTTATCCAATTTTGCATCACTATGGCAAAATATCTGACACAGACTACATGTGAAACAAGGAAGGTTTTATTTTGGCTCATGGTTCTGGAGGTTTGAGTCTAAGGCCAGAAATAACCCCAGCTTGGGCCTCTGGCAATGGTGAACCATCATGGTGGGAGCACAGGAGAGAGAAGGCCACTTGCAACTAGCGCCAGGAGGGGAGAGCAGAGAGGACAGGATCTCAGCATTCCTTTCTAAGACATACACACTTTCCCTTAGCTGCACCTCATAAAGAATCGCAGCACCTCCAAATCCTTCCAGCTGAGAGACCAAACCTTTAGCATGGGGACATTTGGGGCTTCTGCCCATGTTCAGACTGTAACAAAACACAACAAAGATGTTCACTGCTTTAATGTATTGTTCTGACAATAATGACAAGGAGGAATACTTTTTACTCATTAAGAGCAAATGCAATTTTTCTGAATACTTTTAATCTATGGCAGCTTTAGTCCATGATGTAGACCCAACAGGTATGCAGAGTCAACTGCTCAGCATTCATGTCAAATTAGACCACCTACTGAGGTTAAATGTGCACACCACTTAAGAGGAATCCTAGGCTACACCCTTCATACTTTGAATTATTTAATAGTTTTTTAGAAAAGACACACGCGAATGGAGAGACGTTGAATGTCAACAAAATCACAGTAACTTTTATTCTTAGGGAAAATCATCAAGAATACAAGAAAACCACAGTCCAAATAGGAAATATGTTTAGAAGTCACCTATCTGTCACAACACTTGTATCTGAAATTCATAGAATAAGTCATACAACTTGGTAATCTGGAGACAAATGGCCCAATTAAAAAATGTCCAAGTGATTTCATAGACATTTTAAAAGAAAATATTGAAATTACCATACTGTTTAAATTGCCCTGCAGATTATTTTAAATTACCTCTGTAATTATCCTGTGAATAACTTTATTTATATGTTCAATTGAAAGCATTAATGTTTAACATCTAAATATTTAAAAGACTTTATGCTACAATAAGAAACCTTGTTTTGTAATTAGTGTGTGTACTTGCGTTTGCTTTTTTACTAGATGCTGTTATAAAGATCTATGGAAATATTTGTCAACCTTTGTAATTCTCAAAGGGTCAGAGGAAGGGATGTCAAGCAGAAACTATTTCCAATAAAGAGGTGAACAAACAAGCTAAAAATATACTTCTTTTGCGAGCTGAGTTTGGCACTGTCATAATGGGAACATGGCTTGTTTCACCGATGAATACATTGGTAGAATTTGCAGCTTTGAATTATGGTTTTTCACTTTTTATTTGAAATATTGTTAGGGATTTTTTTATGAACTTAGTAAGGGTCTACAGGGTCTCACTGCACAGATCAGACTCATAGTGATCCTGCTGTTTTCAGCCTCTCAAGTGCGGGGACCACTTTCTCAGCACTCCCTGGGGGTGGTGCATGCCGGGAATGGAACCCCGGTCCCTGTGCCTGCCTAAGCAGGTGCTTTAATCTGCTGAGCTATCTGGCTGGCCTTATTAGGGGATTTTTCAAAAGTGCCTCCGAAAGAGTTTATCACAGATAAGCAGTATGGTTGAAGGGAAATCCGTCTCTGTCTTTCCAAGACAAGGGTTAGAAAATGACTCCACTGTAATTGGCTGCTAGAGGAGTCCTAGCAAGTGCTGACCACCACGAGGCTGATCACTGGCAAAGCTTGGATCTGGGCAGAGTCGGCGCCTCATCTATGACTACTGACCCACATCTGGTGCTCCCTAGCAATGTGCCGTGGTCAAGCTAGTTCCTTTAGCCACCAAACATCCTCAGGTCTCATTCTCTTGATGTTAGGAAAATAAAATATTAAAAGTAGGCTCACTTTAAAGGGAGATGAAAACTTAGCATTGTTTTAATTTGCATTTCTCATATAACCAGTGATGTTGAACATTTTCTCATACATTTGTTTGCCATTTGTCTTGCTTCATCTGAGACACAGTGACTTTAGCCCACAGGCTCTAAGTCCCTCAGAACAAAGCCTTCAGCCTTGCATTCACACAGTGGAAATGACCAAGAGGCAAGCATGCAGATGAGCCATGTCATCTCCCTTCCTTTGGAACTTTTTATTTGTACTACGAGTCTGAGCTGTGTAGTGAGACCCCGTACCAAATAAATAAATAAGATTTTGTAAAAACAGATATTTCACTAAAAGAAACAACTAAAATATAAAAAGAAGCACTGTGTCACTTGGGGAGGAAGCAGAGCTGGTATTGCTGATATTTTATAGCTTAGGTACTGATGTATGAACACTAAATTAAAGTGGCTTAACTGAATTTAATATTTTTTGTCAAAAATATATGTTTTTCCTTTTAAAGCAAAACTATCCATTATAATATCTATCTATTTATCTATCCATCTTGAGATGAAATAAAACGAAGGTTGCAATGATTGTAGAATTTTATTTCAGGGATATGGGAAGCAGGCGTGCTGTTAGCAGCAAGATTCTGGTGTTGCTCTTAGAGGGAAGCCGCTCTCGCTTTGGACACAGCACTCGCACATTGCTGGGACATACGCCGAGCAGCTGTCGCGACGCAGGCCCAGGAGTTCTTCTGATACATGCTCTGATTCACAGCACAATACCGAACACAAACAACAAACTCTACGTTTACTGCTGAGAAGCCAGGGAAAGGGAAACATGAAACGGAACTTCTGGAAATGGAAGTGGGCTCTCCAAGAAGCAGCTTCATTTCCATCAGTAGGAGCTGAAGGCGAGGCATCTTCCCTGTGACGTCCTCCTGTGACCCGTGGGCTTCCCAGAGCGTCTGCCTGCAGCAGCACTGATTGTGTGCCCCGTGGTACCTGTTATTAATCTCCTGAAACACAGAATGGAAGGAAGTTGCAAAAGCCACAACTTTCATGAAGTTGATGTGACTCCAAACACTTTATCACTATCTTCCCAATAAACCTCTGAAACAGTTACTAGTATAACCTTTCTATAAATGCGGAAAGTGGAAGTTCAGATAAATTACATAATGGAAACACAGCTAATATGCGCTACAGCAGGAATTCAATCATAATTTGGTCCTTTACCATAGTTTTAAATTTTTTCTTGTGCAAAGCCAGAAATGGGGAAAACGGACACACCTATTCACATCTGTATAAATCTGTATTGAAATCTAATTTTTCACATGTTACGCCTCAGGTTTTGTCTTTATTCTTACCCTCTTATCTTAATTTGGAAATATGTTCACTTATTTTTGTACTAATATGGACTGATCTAGGTTAAATGAAGGGTCTGTATTCAATGACTACTGCAGTCATTTGTTCTTAAAAATTACTACTTAGGAAGCACTTTTACTTTTTTTTTTCAAAGGAACTGTAAATAGTTTTAGATTGTTTTACATTATTTAGTAAAATAGAGGTGTACAGTGTGAGTGATTTGAGTAAAATAATGGCACCTAAACTTATTTTTAGAACTTGAATCTTTTGAGGTGGGTGTGATTTGTTGTAGTTGGAAGCAGAGAGGAGTAGCCTAGGATTTGGCATTGTGTTTTAAAACTGGTCCACAAGGCAGAGTCATTTTACTTCCAAACATGCTTAAAAAGGTGACATAGGTGCGCTCTCCCACTAAGCCTAAATAGAATCCCCTTTGGGAGGGATCATCTTGGGACTAAGGAACCAAGGAAACACTTGACTTATTCCGGTGGTCCTGCTCCTTGCAAATGTCTTGTGTTTCAAGTACTGGAAAGAGCTCCAAGCATCTCACAAAACTCCACTGCGGGGGGCACTGAGGAACCCCGCCTGAGGACAGGGAGGAGAGAAGCAGGTGTCCTACATGCTGCTCGTCCCGAAACGCAGGCACTGCATAACGAGGCTCTGCTTCCTACGGCTTGACTAGAGAGAGCATTCTCTTCATCTGTCTGTCTCTCCACGCTCTCTTGTCCCTCCTTAAGTAGCTGGAGATTTCCATAAATTCAAAACTTATACTACATGCATGAGATTGAAGAATCTTACTACTTGCATTTGATATCAGGGTTCCAGGCTTAATTTTCATGCAAGAGCCAGGGAGATAGCTCAGTGGCTTAAGCGTCTGCCTGGCAAGAATAAGGTTATGCGTTCAATCCTTGGTACCAGCAAAAAAAGAAGAGAGAATTTTCATGTAAGGGTCACAATTTAAACCCGGTAAGCCTTAATTCCTTCATCTGTAAATATGCATTGCAGTATTGAGTTGTTGTGTAATTGGGTTAATAAGTGTGAATTTCTAAGCACAGTACTTACCACTTGGTGATTTCCCAGTGGAAGCTCACCACTAGAGTGTCGTGTAATGGTTCACTGGAGAAGACTGGCGCACTCAGGAGCTCTTTCCTCCTCTCTTACATTTCCCCACATTGTGTGTTCCAAGAACTCCTTACTGCTGCCAAGGCCCAGAATTCAATCACTTAAATAAAGAATGAGCTTGAGTCTTTCTGCCACTGTAGTAATTCTCTTACTCTACCTCATTATTCATACAATTAAATTTTATGTAAATATTTTGAAATTTCCCCTGAGCTATATATTTTTTTTCAAAGTTTTATTGATAAACAGATAGCAATGAGACAGTTTCAAATCAAATCGGAAGTACAGTTTCAACAAATAATACA
>NW_004524618.1:8881850-8896324 GCF_000260255.1 Octodon degus | reverse complement strand
CTTTTATTAAGTACATTTAGCCTTTGCTACTTGTATCCACTAAGTGCAGATGGGCTCTGGGTATCTTCAAGAGTGAGCAAAGGCTGGGAAACTGCAGCCTTTCTCACACCGTGCTAGGCACTGATGAAATTCTTGTGGTTAAATAGCAAACTACTGTTAGCTTATAGCAATAGATAGGTCAAAACAGATAAATGGTTAAAGGAAGTGTGGCCATAAGTACAGCAGAGTACTACCCTACAGCAAAGAAAGATCATCTCGAGTCATTTCCCGGAAAATGAATCCACCTTGAGACCATAATGCGAAGTCAAATGAGACACAAGGCTTAATTATCACAAGGTTTCTGTTATGTGAGAAACCTGAGTTATAAATAAAGAGCAGAATAAAGGATGGATAATAGGAAATCAGAGATAGATCTTTGCAAGAGAAAAAGGGACCAAAAATGGAGAGTGGGAAGGAAAGGAGGGAAAGGATGAGAAAAGGAATTGAGATTTCTTGTGTGTATGCACCAGCTCCCCACAAAGAATACCACCATGTAGTGCAAACAGGCACTAACAAATTTTTAAAATAAATATGCTAAAATATGAACAGTGAAATGAACTTTAAGTATAATAGAAACTACGAGGAAAAATACATATGTCACTGCCTGGGAAGCCTGGTTCGGCTTCTATGAAAAGTGAAGAAGTTGAGCAGAAATTTAAATACTACAGAATTCATGAAGAAAGTGAAAGCCTAGGAAGGAGGCAGAGTTGTGGTGCAGCTCTAGGTTGATGTGTTCTGGTTTGACAGGGTACAGGGAAAAGAAAAGGATTAACCAATCGCAAATTTCCATGTTCTTTAATTTTTGTATTCTCTTTCTCTGGGCTGATGTAATTTTGGCTTATGTGATGGAAGAAGTACAAAAAATAACCATGTGCTTTTCCAAAAAGGAAATCCCTTAAAGATCTTTCCAGAATTTCTATCTTCCAAGAATGTTTAGACACAATATTTCTATGCTAAGCAACGAAAGTTCTTTTGGTGGTAGACATAATGAAGGGTGAAATAGAATGCCCACAAGACTGATGAGATGGCTTGTTTGTTTATTTGCAAAGGGTCTCATTGTGTTGTTCAGACCTTGAACATTGAACACCTGGCTCAAAGGATCTCCCACCTAAGCCTGACAGCTGGCCCTACAGGTGGATGCCACCATGTTAGCTAATGGTGGATTTTGATCCACAGCATGATCTCGCTGACTAATGGCCCTTTGTGCTTACATGTAAATAAGAATCCAGTTAGTTTCAAATACATTAGACAGAACTGTCACAATGCTAATGGAAGAAGATGCATCTGTTCTCCGAAAATATATAAACCCTGTCTCTGAGGAAAACCTGGCGAAGACAGGCAGAAACTGATTTGAGAGTCTTATTAGCCAAGATTGTAGAAGCTCTGTGAACCGCTGAACTTTGCCTACTGCTTTATTAAACTGAACACAGTTATTCTTTCGCCACATTCTCTCTCAGACAGATAAGGAATACTTGCTTGCTAGGACTCTACAGAGGAAGTAATGAGAGAACTGACCCGACAGAGACAATGCCTGCGTGAATGCATCTAAGCTGCAGCAGCCAGGAAATACTGGATGTTTTGCTTCTGAAAATACAGGATGTGATCACAAAATAGAGTGAGTGTTTACATTTGAGAAGAAAAAGTATTATAGTGAAAGACATATTGCCACAATTCCCTCTAGACACAGTCCTTGAACCACACACATTCCATCACTCTTGCCACTGTTTGAAGCAGTTCTAGAAGCCCTATTTCATGACTATCTTAATTTCTTCTATTTTGGCCGACTGGACATTCTGAATGGATTCCAAGTATTTCTTTTTCCTGGTCATTTGAATTTAAGGGAGAAGCAAAAGTTTCAAGGTGCAAGATCCAGGGCAGAGGGGATAAGGACACACGGTCGTGTTTTCACAAGCCTGCTCTTCCGTGCATGGCTCTCAGCAGCAGCGTTAATCATATTTTTCATCACCCCTCATAAAGACACTCATGAAAGGGGACTTCCAGAAGAGCTTCCTGAGCTGGAGGGAATGATGGGAGAAGTGTGTTTGAAGTGAGAGTAGTATTTTGGCAATGTGCCTTTCACTGTAATAAAATTTCACTGTAATAAACTTACCATAATACAATCTTAAAATTAAAACATTTCCTCTGTAGTGTAATCATACTTTGTATATGAAGAAAGAAAATAGTGTTTCATCATGACAAAGGAGAAATGCAATCTGCTTTCTACATGATATACTTCATTTTATAGTCTAGCATTGGGAGATTTGATTTATTTGCAGTAAGTGTTGATACAAGGATAGATTATTCAGTTGATTCTTAATTTGTGGCTTTCGAAACCTCACTGATGAAGATATAGGGATAATCTATTTCACAAGAGAACACTCAATGATTTTATGACTTAAAAGAAAATGACACATTTTATGTATTAATAAGTCAGAAGTTCTTTTTATTTATTTGTTTAATGTATTTAGTAGAAGGTCTACAGGGTCTCACTACACAGACTGGACTCATAGTGATCTTCTTGTTTACAGCCTCCCAAATATTAGGATTATAGGGATGTGTCACATGCCCAGTCCCAATTGCTGTCTCAGCGCACCCCTGGGGCAGAGCTGGCACAGTGTGCTAGAGATTGAGCCCTGGTCCCTGCATCTGCCTAAGCAGGTGCTTTAATCTGCAGAGCTATCTGGCTGGCCCAGAAGTCCTTTTTAGATTCTGCTGAGAAAGAGAATTCATTCATTAAATATTTGAGTTTTAATGCAGAAATGCAACCTGATTGGATACCTGTGACAAGTCACTATGAAAGACTTGTCTTCTGCTCCAATCGTTTGCTCAGCATCTCAACCCGCTTGTTGTGTACTAGCTGGGGACAGCATGGTAAGTAGATGAACAAATGATTTACACCAAGTGAAGGGGACATTAGGTGAGTGGCATGTGCACAATCAACAGGAAAATACAGATGAATTAAGTCATTTCCAATTGGGAAACTTTCTCTGAAGTAAACAAAGTAAGGCATTGGGAAAGAAAGTTGTGCCACTGTCTTAAACTGAGTGAGTCAGAGGTCTTTCTGATGAGGTGGCAGGGCACCTCTGTCTGCTTTAGAGGACTTTGATTTGCTCTTCCCCTGGAAGGCCCGCCTTAGGGATGCAAGATGCTGATGGGTGCATAGGAGTGCAGTCTATGCTACAGTGGAAAGATGTTTGCAGCATTCCTTAAGTGCGAAGTTAAAAGCTGAAGTTTAAATGCTTCACTGTCAAACCACATCAATAAATCTTACTACATGGTCATAGCAAAGTACAACAAAGAGACAGTCAAAGTTTGGGATAACAACACAGACAAAGAAGCTCTTGAGGAATTCGGCGGTAAAAGTCAAAGACTAAGGAAGCAGAAAGGGTGAAGAAAGGAAAAGATGACAGCTACTGTTAAAGTATTTCGTTCTGCATTGAAAATATTGCAAGTAGATTACATAGGCTGTTTCAGTTTGGTGGAAAGGTATTTGACAACTATGTTGTATTCTTTGACTCCCAAAGGCAAGAGTTAGAGACTATACCAATGGAAGCTGAGACACAGCTGACGGGGACAGGGTGAGCGTGTTTATCTGGAACCCGTGCCAAGGAGCTTCTCTGGCAAACTTCATGCTTTTGTGGTTCAACAGAGCCTCAAAATGTTGGGTAACTTAACGTACTTCAGATTGCAGTTTAGATCTTAGAAAGCATTTCAGCAAAAAGTAAGACACCCATTCCTTGCGTAATCAGGTCAGCAGGCTTTGTGGATTTAGAAACCTTTAAAAACTATATGAAGCCATTACATTCAAAACCTGCCTGTTTGGCACTCACCTTAGGTATTTTGTTTAATTGCTTTTCCATCTTTTCCCCATATGTTTTGATTTTCCCCATATATTTCACATATATTTTCCAACATACTTGGGTATCTAAATAGTATAGAAAAATCCACATGCTTCTTCTATAAAACTCATGATAGAAGACCGAATGTAGGGGCTTCTGGCTGGCTCTGCAGTCAGCACATATGTTGCTGGCAGGGCCTGTGTCACTCGGTTCTTTATATGACTCAATCTCTGCACACATTTATTGTTACTCTAAAGTGCAAACTGAGACGTGTTTGCATTGGAAGATTTCCACCTAAAAATAATAGTTATAAGAACAAATGTTTACATCTTGAATACAGGCTGTGCTAGTATTTCACTTGCTATAACTTTACACAATGACACATAATAAATGCTAAACAAAATAAACAAATAAAACAAAACAAAAGTACCCCAATGTGTTGAATGGCTGGATTAGAACTTTAATTCACAAATGGTGTTTTCAAAGGCTTGATGGATTTTCCTATTGACCATTGATCAGTTTCACCTATTTGTAGAGTCATAATACAAAACAGAGATTTACAAAGAAATGGGTTTAATTCAAAGGAAGAAAAAGTGCTATAATGTAATTTCTGTTTTAGTTGTTTCTTCCACTATATTCCGAGCTCCCTGTGGCTCCCTTGGTAATCTTTATGTTTCATTTTTCAGCAGATGTTTTCAAAGTAGTAGAAATTTAATAAATTCTCAAGTGAAAGCACAAACAAATTATAGCTAAAAGTTTTCACCTTGAACTAGAGGCCTTTCCATTGTTGGAGATGTTATATCCTTGTCCAGGGAAGTATACTTTGTCAGCTGTCAGAGTGGAGATTTGAGAATCTTGGAAGAGTGTTAGAAGGTAACCCACATTCTAAGCACGAAACCCTGAAAGAAATGGTCTGACATGCACTTAAATTCTTTATGATGTAAATATGCTTTTTTTTGGAGGGGGGGCAGAACCAGGCATTGAACTCAGGCCCTTGCGCTTGCTAGGTAAGTGCTTATTCCACTGAGCCATCTCCCCGGCCCCCTAAACATGCTTTTTACATTTATACTTCTGCCACAGAAAATTTTATAAAAATATTCTTTCTCTAATTTTGAAGCATTTTCAAAGTAGAAACTGTGATCTCTTTGTCCACAGAAAGTTTAAACAAAGCTGGTTGACCCTCTCACTTGGACTGTGGGGAAGAAAATTTTATATAGCTTTTTGTTTCTTAAAGTGTTGAAGATTAAACCTAGGGCCTTGTGCCTGTTAGGTAAGCACTCTTCCATTGAGCTGCATTTCAAGCCCACTGAATGGTGTTTTGAAAACTTCTTTAATCTTTAAAATTTTAGTCACCCCATGATTAGTGTATATACCTGTAAGGTGTAATGTGTCCCTCTGCCAGGTTCTCACCTTACAATGCTTCTCCTTTTTACCTGGACTCCAGAAGCTCTATGTTTACTTGTGTTAGAAGCACTGAGCTTGCTTCCGTGAGGGTGGATGCAATATTGATCCATTTCTGGGCAAATGGATGCACCTTCAGACCATGCTCTTATGTGAAATAAATCAGCCACACTCATTTAAAGATCACAGTGTTTCTCTGGCATGAGAAACGGAAAGAGTAAACATGGACCCAAATGCTTAGTAGATATTAAATAGGAAAGTCTTCAATGGGAAGGGGAACAAGAGAGGGAGGGGTGGAAAAGAAGGAAGCAAAATGAAGAAAAATAGAACAGAAAGAAAATAGGCAGAAAAACATCAGCTCTCTAGAATTTATAAAGAACTAAAAAACAGGGGCTGGGGAGATGGTTCAGTACAATAAACACTTCCCTGACAAGTGCAAGGGCCTGAGTTCAATCCCTGGTTCTGAAAAAAAAAAAAAAAAAAAAGAACTAAAGAGCACTAGGGACACAAAATTTAAAGACCCAGTCCAGAATTGGGCATCTGAGATGAACACACACTTCTCAGAGGACAAAATTATACAAGCAAATAAATATATGAAAAAATGCTCCACATTACTAGCCTTCCATGAAATGCAAATTAAAACAACACTGAAATACCAGCTCACCCCACAAAGAATGGCTATCATAAAGAAATCAACCAACAACAAATGTTGGAGAGGCTGTGGGGAAAAAGGAACCCTTCTCCACTGCTGGTGGGAATGTAGACTGGTGCAACCATTATGGAAATCAGTGTGGAGGCTCCTTAAAAACCTAGGACTGGAAACCCTATTCAAACCAGCTATCCCCCTACTGGGAATTTTCCCAGAGGATTTGAAAATGTCATATCATAGTGATATATGTGTGCCTATGTTTATAGTGGCGCAATTTGTGATAGCCAAATCTTGGAAACAGCCAAGATGCTCGTCACCTGAGGAATGGTTGAAAAAAATGTGGCATTTTTATACAATGGATTATTACTCAGCTATGAAGAATGATAAACTTGAAGCCTTTATATTTAAGTGGATGCCACTTGAAGATATACTCATAAGTGAAATAAACTCATAAGACCCACATGTGTAAGTATCATATAGTCTCCCTAGTGTAAGAACTCAAAAGAGGAAAACAAAATCTCTATAAATAAGGAGGGGAAAGGAGTTCAAGGGGTGGGGGCTGAGGGGAGGGAAAGAAGAATCAAGATATATTATGTATAGGCCCAAAGTCCCTATGATAAATGTGATCATTAGGTATATCTAAAATGTACCAAAAAGGGGACACAGATGAATGTCCATTTTGTATCTGTGTATTCAAAATGGTTAGGATAGATATATAGTTACATTATTTTAATGAGTAGAGGGATTTGTTGTAATAGTGTTTATAAATAGGATATCATGTCTGCATCTTGTACAGCGAATAACCACTAGGAAGAGAGTATACAATGTGTTAATTATTGAAACTGTCCTACCAGTTTGGTTTGATACTGTCTCATTGCTATTTGTCTCTCAATAAAATTATGGAAAAAAATAAAATGTACCAGTGAAATCAATTAAAATAAGTATAAAATAAAAAGTAAAAAATAATAAGAGTCCTTTTCAATACATGTTTATTTAAAAAGCACAGTAATAGCTCTAATAAGAAAAGTTGTGTTATGTTTAAATGTTGGCTGATTATGGTGCTTCTGCATGGAATTCAGGTCAGACCATAAACTGTAGAACTCACTCGAGGAGCTCAGAGTTTCCTAAAGTTTTGTTTCTGAGAGATTGAAAGCTACCTATTGCATTTGTGCGTGTGTGTGTGTGTGTGTGTGTGTGTGTGTGTGTGTGTATGTATGCTTTTATGAGCAGGACATAGTGAACATAAGATGGCAAAGTCTTGAAAGTTTTACTGGAACCTTTTTTATAGGGACCAAATCGTGTTATGAGGAATGTCTTTCTTCTGGTGGAAATATTTTATTGTTAAAGGATTTCTTTCATGTAGCTCCTTTTCATGCAGCTGCATAGCTTTGCTCATTTTCTTATAAAAACTGTGCTACTCTTAAGATAGCACTCCCTGAAGTTGTAAACTCTACCTGGACTGGCTCTGTGTCTCTTCGATGGCTACTTGATCACATCCTCTTCCGTTGCTAGGATGAAAGGAGGCAGAAGTGCATATTTACTGTTTTCCTTTATCCTTAACTTAAAATGTGCTGGCTATTGGAACAAACTGGAACAACAAATTGCAGACAAAACAAGTAGAGAATGTTAAAATATTACGAGAAAAGACAAATATGCAAAGCAGCTTGCAAGTGAAATTTTGGAACATGCCCAAGAGAATCTTCATAACTAAATTTTAGAACATCTCTCCTCAAGGGAAAAAAGGGAGTGTGAGGAAGTATTAATAGCTAATTTATATGCAATATCTTTCAGTGCTTGCCCTTTTGAAGGCTTGCTAGTAAATTATGTTATTATGATTTGACAGGAGGAGAAACAGGGACACAAGATCAAATGACCTGAATAAAATCACAGGTAAATTATATTCAAGGTCCAGAGCTGCAGCTTCTGCTGCCCTTTGTTTATGGAAACTCAGAATTTCTGAGAAAGCCAAATCTTCTTCTCAGAACGTCTGTATGTAAGGAGGATAGAGAGGTGAAGGGCTAATTGAATTTGAAAAAAATTTTCTGTAAGATTTCAGCTTATGACTAAACCTTTCCAAACCCCTGAAGTGGATCCTTCCTCCCCTGAGGGACTTCTCCTAGTTTCCTTAAGACAGGATTCAGGTTGAGAAGTTCAGTAGTTTTCTAGAACTACAAGCATGTTATGAAAAGGGTTATCCAGGAAGAGTGTTGTGTCAGGTGATGTGTATAGGAAAAATAAATTGAAAAATGTATGAATAGTTAACACTCTTGTGTTAACTATTCATACAGAATCATCAACAGGACTGGGATGAAACTTTGAATACAATGAATCTTCATGTTTCTTCAGGTGGGAACATACCTCCTTAAAAGGGTCCTATTAGAAGGCAGGCCCTTTGGGGTGATATTGGGTTGTGACGTCCAAGCCCTCTCATAAGGGATGAGTGTTTTTCACGGAGCTGCAGAGCTCAGAGCTTGGGCCCTGTCCCCTCTGAGAACACAGCTAGCACTTGTCTGTGAGCCAGAAGGCACCTCCCTAGATGCTGAGTCTGTGGCACTTGATTCTTGAACTTCCCAGCTTCTAAATCTTTTTCTTTGAGAAATAAATTTCTGTTTCTTAGAAACTACCAAATTTGTAGTACTTGGTTACAGCAGTGCAAATGGACTGAATCCCATGAAGTTGACATCATGGGGCCAGGGCTCTTGGTTGGATATTAATGGACCAGGCCAGGGTTCTGATAAAGTTTTGCCAGTCTGTAGGGAAACTACAAAAAAGTGCAGTTTCTATGCTGATAATATTGAGGCCCACCTTATACATACTGGCCAGGACAGCAAGCTCGCTTGTGGACTGCTGGGGTCCCAAGCCTGGTTTCCCCACCGGGTTAGACTGGAGCCCTGCCCCGACCTCTTTTAATTTCAGCTTCCACATGTATAAAGTAGACATAAACATAGCATAAGGATCATGTACTTATTAAGTGAGTTAACAGACATGAAAAACAGAAACCTAAGTTCTCGGCCAATGTTAGCCAATACTAAGGGGGGAGGCAAAGGAAACGTATGACCAAAGGCTTTGTGACCTTAAATCAATTTCTCAAATTAGCATTACTTTTATTATTTACATTATATTCATTATACCAGTTGAAAGCATGCAAATATGTATATGTGAATGAGAAAAGTAAGGCCTGAGATGGAGCAGCGGGAAGGAGAAAAATATCTGCTCTGTTGTTTTCCAAGAAATCCCTTCCTTCTTAGTGTAGAAGGAGGCAGTGCATGGTACCTCCTAGCTAAGGCACAGTGTCAGGAGACAATTCATAAACACTGTGTGTCCTTCCTCTTAGGGTGTGCTGCGTACAGGACTCAAGCAGCAATGAGCAGACCTCTCTCTCTCTCTCTGTAGGCATATACTTTCATTTAGCATAAAATTTCACTATCCAACACTCCTTGCCTCAACAGCAAATCAGCTGAAGGATATTACCTAATCTGGTCTTTCAGCATCATGGTACCTAAACTCCTTAGATTAGAAGGTGTTTATCTCATTTAAGAGAGAAAAGAGCTTTATCTAGTACAAAACTAATTTGGCAGTGAAAAACTTTCAGTGTACTTTGAAGCTCTCTGACTATGAATAAGAATTATTAATGATTTTGCTCTTCAAAGAACAAATATTTCTTTTAACAGCAATAACAGAAGAGTGTATAAATGTTTTAACACATTCACTGATGACAAGAGGAAGCCATTCAAATCTGGCAAACACAAACAAGCTGTTAAGTACCCTGTTGTTGTAGGACAGAAAGCTTTTCCTCTGAGACTGAAGCCTGCTGTTAATGGGGAGGACTCCTCCAGGGGCCCTTTCAGCATCACAGTGTGTACACATGGACCTTCATAAATTCAAGGCAACTTGGACAGATGATAGCAGTGTTGTCTCAAACAAACTGTGTCTCTCAGAAAGAAAGAACAAAGGAAGAAAGGAAAGATGAATGGATGGAAGGAAGGAAGGAGAGAAGAGAGGGAAGGGAAGAGAAAGGAGAAGAAAATTCATACTTGAGCCCCAAATAAGAAAATCCTGAGTTAAAGTATTGTTACAAATATCAGGACATGCTAAATTATCTGGTATCCTTATTCATTTATTAAACAAAGGTTGTGGAAAGGAATATATCTTGGAATGTCAACTATGCTTTTTTTACAGGGTACTAACACATACTACCAGCACATGAGTTTCCAAGTAATTTTTAACATGTGCTAGTTTTTAGAGCATGAAAAGTTATGGACAGAAAAGAAGAAAAGGTGTGTAGTACTAAATATTTGCATTATACAGATTCTCCCAAAGGTAAACAGGAAGAGCACATGGAGTGGCCATTCTGGATATTGGCATTCCCCAGTTGAGGCCAGTTCTGGCAGTGTGTTCAAGGTTATCTGCATGTGAGCTACTTCTCATATCGTGGTTGTGAATACCCGGCCTCTAAGTCATGGATATAACATGTCTTGGGAAATGTTGGCAAAGATGCTGGCTATTTTCATTAGAAGCTTAAAATATTGTTGGCAAAGAGTCTCCAGCCAATGATCCCTAAATTCCAAATATCTCACTCAGAAAATGTGTTTTGAGACTAGGCATGGTGGCGCATGCCTGTAATCCCAGAGCTTGGGAGGCTGAAAACAGGAGGATCGCTAAGAGTCTTATCTGTGTAGCGGAGACACTGTAGATCCTGTACTAAATGCATAAAGAAAGAAAATGTGTTCTGCCTGGCACAGAGAGGTGTGTGTTTGTTAATGAAAGGGATGAACTCTGTCTTAGTTCCCTCCCTCTGAGTTTAATGGGTTGTTACAAATCAAGCTTTGCAGTGATAGGAAAGCTTTCTCTAATCACATCAACTAATTATGAGAGAGATGGAATCGATTGCTGAGCATCACTAGAACTGCTCATAGATTGCAAAAGCCTTTAAATGCGGTTGAAAAATCCCTAAAAAAAGAGACAGCGATGAGCATTGAAGTGAGTGTCCCTACTGCCAGAGGTTCACCAGGGCGGGCCTTGCGGGGCCTCTGCCTGTCTGTCCTGTGATCCAAGCTCGTGCTCCCTGAGCAGGTCCCCAGGACAGGCAAGCCACAGCCACCTTTCAGCATATCCTTTGCAGTGTGTCCATGGACGCTCCAAGACAGCTCTTAGGATTCTGTCTCTGGGAGGCTTATGAACCTCAGAAAAGTTCCCACTGCTCAAGTCCTAGAGTTTATAATAGAAGAGCTGGGCTAGGAGTGAAGGACTCTTGCTGCAAACCTTTTGGCAACTTCCAATCACACCTTAACCAAACCCTTGTGGGTGTCTAGCAAAGGAACATTAGGGTGACCCACAGAATACAGAGTTTGAGATTTTAGTCATTGTCAGCCCTGTCTTACACAGCCATACTTTGGGGTACCTTAGGGCTTATACAGAGTTTAGCATTTGAACCCACTCAGGCTGACTCCAGGTTTATTAATGGAGTGTTTCTCTGTGTCACCTTCAATAGGGGACAAGGGATCTGTCTGCTTGTGCTAAATTCCATAGAGACTCAGATTTGGGAATATAATTTAATCTAAGACTCAATTGATCTTTTAAATTTGTAAATTCAAAGAGTGATTAAAATAGATGCTATCTAGACAAACTACCTTGAAAATACATACTTAACTTATTTATCTTTTAAAATATCAGCCAGGGCCTTAAATAAAAGTGACCTAGTTTCTCAATACTTTTTGGCTAAAGAGAACATATTTTTTGCATAAAGCTTATTCTGTAGTTTGAAGGTTGACTTGTAATTAATATTTTGAAGTTAGTCTTTGGATATTTCTTAGATTAGATATTTCTTAGGTTCTAACAACTCCATGATAGTAATGTACATTCTCAACATTAATTCATAGAAGCTAAATGAATGTATTCAATTGTTGCTCTTCTATCTTTAAAAATAGATCTTGTGGCATGCAGAAGATTCTCAATAATATGAGGTTCCAGTTGTTGATTCTTTGAAGTATTTCCTGGGCAGTTTGGTTTTTGTTCATGAACTGTCTGCTTACACACAGGCCTTCAAGTTTTCCACCTACTTTCTCTTCTAGGACATTTAAGGTTTCTGTTTTAATCTAGATCTTTAATACATTTTGACTTTAATTTAGTACATGGAGATAGACCCAGGTCTAGTTTTAGTTTTCAGCATGTAGAGAGTCAGTTTGTCCAGTAAAGGGGCTGTTTTTCTTCCAGTGAACATGTTTTGCCCCTTTGTCAAAGATAAGATGACTGAGTGTGTTTGCAGTTGTGATTTCATCTTCTAATCTGTTACACTGATCCTCCAGTCTGTTTTTTTTTTTGTTTTTTTGGCCAGTGCCATGCTTATTTTATAGTATAATTTCTTCTTTTTCTTTTTTTTCGTGTGTGTGTTTTTAGGAAAGTGTCTACAGGGTGTTCAGGGTCTCACTACTAGATCGGACTCGTAGTGATCTGCCTGTTTACAGCCTCCCAAGAGTTGGAATTACAGGTGCTCACCACCATGCCCAGTCTGAATTGACGTCTCAGTGCACCCCAGGGATGGGGCCAGCATGGCAGGCCCAGGGATCAAACTCCCTGCCCCTGTGCTCTGCTTGCAGGTGCTTTAATCCGCTGAGCTATTTGGCCAGCCCTGTAGTATAATTTTAAGTCAAGGACTGCAATGCCTACTGCCTTGCCTTTGTTGCCTAAGATTGTCTTTTTTATTCTAGTTTTTTGCTGGCTCCAAATGAATTTTAAGAATCTTTTCTCTAAATCTGTGCAGTACATTGATAGTATTTTGATAGGGATTGCATTAACTCTGTATAACAATTTTCAAAGTATGGCTACTTTTACAATGTTCATTGTTCCCACCCAGGAGCAATGAATATCTTTCTATTTTCTGAAATCCTCTTCAATCTCTTTTTTTTTAGATGGTTGTACTATTCATTGCATATATCTTTCACTACCTTTGTTAGATTAATCCCTAAGTATTGCTTTGTTTCTTTCTTTGTTTTTATGTATTTGGCATATGGTCTCACTACACAGATCTAATTCTTAGTAATCCTCATGTTTTCAACCTCTCCAGTGCTGGGATTATAGGTGAGCACCACCATGCCCAGTCTTGGTCATCTGCTCAGTGCTCCAGGGGGAGGGGCCAGCTCGGTATGTGATGCTGGGGATCAGACCCTGACCCTGTACATGCCTACACAGGCAATTAGTCCACTAAGCTATCTCACCGGCCCTATTTCATTTTTTTTTCTTTTTCTGGATGATATTGTGAAGGGTATTTTCTCTAATTTCTTTCTCAGTGAGTTTGTTATCTGTGTAGAGGAATGGTTTTGATTGTTGTGTATTGACTTTGTAACCTGCTATGCTACTGAATTTGTTTATTAATTCTAGGAGCTCCTTGGTGGAGATTTTTGGGTCTTCTAGGTAGAGTATCATGTCATCTGCAAATAATGATAGTTTAACTTCTTCTTTACCTATTCTTATTCTTTTTATTTCTCATGTGTCTAGTGGCTCTAGCTAATGATTCCAGAACTATAGTGAATGAGAGTGGTGATAGAGGACACCTTGTCTTGTGGCTGATTTGAGAGTAAAAGGTTTTAGTTTTTCTCTATTTATAGTTATGTTGGCTGTTGGTTTGTTAGAGGTGGATTTTATCAGGTTGAAGTATAGGCCTTCTATTTCAATATTCTGTAGAGCTTTGATCATGACTGAGTGTTGGACTTTGTCAAAAGCCTTTTCTGTATGTATTGAAATGGTTATGTGGTTTTGGTTTTGGCTCTACTGATATAGTGTATTATATTTATAGATTTGCATATGTTGAACCATCCTTGCATCCTTGTGATGAATCTTACCTGGCTGTGGTGTATAATCTTCTTGATGATTTGTGTACTCTATTTTCTAGTATTTTATTGCAAATTTTATTTTTTTTTTCATTTTAAGTATTTGGTACAGGGTCTTGCTACACATCTTGGACTCAGTGATCCTTCTGTTTTCAGCCTTCCCAGCATTGGAATTACAGGCATGCACTACCATGCCAGGACTCAGCCCCTGTCTCAGCATGCCCTGGGATGGGGACATCAGGGCATGGGGGACTGAGGATAGAGACCTGGTCCTTATCTTGACAAAGCAAGCACTAAGTCTGCTGAGCTATCTCACCAGCACTTTTTGAGGATATTTGCATCTATGTTCGTGAGGGAGATGGGCCTCTAATTCTCTTTTATGGTTGAATCTTTCTCTGGTTCTGGTATCAGTATAATACTTGCCTCCTGTAATGATTTTGGGAGTATTGCTTCCTTTTCAATTTCATTGAACAGTTTGAGGATTCTAGGGATTAAATCTTCCCTAAATTTCTTTAAAAAAATTTGTGTGTATGTGTGGTCACCTCAGCTCCCCTGGCATGGTGATGGCTGGCATGTGGTGCCAGGGATGGAACCACAGTCCCTGTGCTTGACAAGCTTTCTAAGCAGGTGCTTTAGTTCACTGAGTGATCTCACTGGCCCCTTCTCTAAATTAATCTCTTTCTTTCTTTCTTTCTTTCTTTCTTTCTTTCTTTCTTTCTT
>NW_004524618.1:8880826-8881440 GCF_000260255.1 Octodon degus | reverse complement strand
TTGTGAGAGTAAAGATTTTCAAAACAGCTGTTGATGATCTTCTGAAGTTCCACAGAATCTGTATTAATTTCTCCCTTTTCATTCCTTATTGGTTGGAATTGAGTGTTTTCTTTCCTCTTTTTCGTAAGGTTGGCTAGGGGTTTATCAATTTTATTTAAACTTTCAAAGAACCATCTTTTACCAACAGAGTGAAAAGACAAACCACAATTTTAGGAAAAATGGTAAAATCACTCTGACAAAGGACCTTATCTAAATTATACAAAGAACTGAAAAATTTTCAGCCCCTAAAATTTAAAAACCCAATAATAAATGGGCATCTAAGAAAAATACTTCTCAGAGGAAGAAATACAAGTGGGAAATAAATACATGAAAAATGTTCAACAGCTCTGGCCATTCAAGAAATGCAAATGAAAATAACTTTGAGATACCATCGCACCCCAGAAAGAATGGCCATCATAAAGAAATCAACTAATAACAAAATCCTTAGTGGCTGTAGGGAGAAAGGAACCCCTTCTCCATTGTTGGTGGGAATGTAGACTGGTACATCCACTATGGAAATCAGTGTGGAGACTCCTCCAAAAACTAGGACTAAATCTAATTCAATCCAGCTGTTT
>NW_004524618.1:8861153-8880576 GCF_000260255.1 Octodon degus | reverse complement strand
CAGTCATGTGCATGATACTGTGGTTCAATCCCCAGATCCTCATGCCTTACAAGACCTTCTCTTAAGGCATCCTGAGCCAGAAAAAAAAAATCCTTCTCAACATAGGGCCTGACAGTTAGCTCAGTTATTTAAATGCCTGCTGATAGAAATGCAGTCAGGTGATCCCAAGCTCCACCTGCCTTTCAAGCAGCCTGAGCCACCAGAAAAATTAAAAAATTAAAAAAAAATTTGGGTCCAAGGAGATAGCTCAGTAGACTAAGCACTTGCCTGCCAAGTTAAGGGTCCTGAGTTCAATCCCTGGTACCAAAAAAAAAAAAAAAAAAAAAAAGGAAGTATAGTACAGGATGGCTGAGATGATCGTACTCATAAATTCTCTGTGTTTTGAAAATAGCAGGCACTGTTTAGGGTTTTCATCTTGACTAATTCTGTATTTTGAAATCTGTGATCTGAACAACTACATCAAGAACAGCAATGTGTAATTCAAAACCCATGATTGACAGCCTCTCCTCTTGGTCTTCTAAACGTGTACCATTTCTAACGCCATCAATTATTATACTTTCTTTAAAATACATTTAAAAATAGAAGGGAAAATTAAGATTTCTTGAAAGCAAGTATTAATGTTCAATTATTTGTCCAGTTTTACATAACTATAGCTGTTAATCTGAGCAACAAATTTGAAAATAATAACAGATAATATAACAACCATTGTTAATTAGCTATTCCTGTGTTGAAAATCTGTAACTTATGCTTTGTTATATGTTACCCTGTTTCTGTCTTTTTTTTTCTATTTGTTTTTGCTTCTCTTTTTACCCTTCAGAATAAAATAAAATTGAATTAAAAATTAAAAAGCAGATCTTGGCAACTGTGTATCTTGTAATTGCTTTAAGCAGCATTTTTTAAAGGTTGGAAATTTAATTTTCTAATAAATTTACTCTTTCAACTTGTTTTATGTTTTCATGTTTGATGTCCATTTAGCCTGACTGAAGGCATCATTTACCTATTTCTGCTAGTTTTCACAGAAAAACATTTTGGTCTCTTGGTATACTTCCTTTAACACTTTCTTCATTTTATGTTCAAATAGATAATATAGGATTTTGCATTTCACAACGCAAAAATCTTTGCTAGGGGCAGGGGAGATGGCTCAGTGGAATAAGTGCTTCCCTGGCAAGCGCAAGGGCCTGAGTTCAATCCCCGGTTCTGAAAAAAAAATTTGCTACTTTCATACTTAATTTATTTTGTATTATTTTATAATTCTTATGATTTTAAAGAAAATTTTGTTTACCCTGGAATGTGAAACTAGAAGGCGCAGCTAAGAAATAAATAAAATGTTAGGGCTGGCCAAATAGCTCAGTGGATTAAAGTGCCTGCAAGCTGGTGCAAGAGCTGGGGGTTCGATCCCCGGGCCTGCCATGCTGGCCTCGCCCCCTGGGGCACTCTGAAATGACAATAGAGACTGGACATAATCCCAGCTCTTGGGAGGCTGTAAACAAGTGCATCACTATGAGTCCGATCTAGTAGTGAGACCCTGAACACCCTGTAGACCCTTCCCTAAAATTACCAAAAAAGAAATAAATAAAATATTAATTACCTGGAATAAACAAAGAATACTGTGCTTAGAATATGGAAGGGATTCATATATATTCACTTTTACTCAGACATAATAAAACATCCTCTTTCATCTAAGCCTATTCGTTCTTTACTGATTCCAGTCTAGAAAATGAAAGCCATTTCTTTGAAGAAACTTTCACTTTATTGCTTGCATCAAAGTTCCAGAAGTAAAGACAGGAAAGGCAGGAAACTGGGCAATTTCTAGATTAAGGAACATTTCCCAAAGTTCCTTTTTTTCCTCCCTTAATCTTTGAGAGTGCTTATTTCCTTTACTTTTTCCTCTTGTCTTCTTGTCTAGGAAAGCTTCTTTGAATATCATCCACTAATTAGGCAAGATGCTCCAGTTCTGGAGCCCTAGAATTCTGGATTTTTTTTTTTTTTTTTTGGTGAGCTTTATTATACTACTAATGTCTATTGCCAGCTGGAAGCTCTATTTGGCAAGATCTTTATAGCAGAGACTGTTAACATGAATTAAGCATATTCAAATGAATACAAAATTTTAATGAGCAAATGTTACAGACAAGTGAAACACAAAGACTTTATCGTGCAGCCAACACTTTTGGCATAGTTAGATATCTTAAGACAGAAGGGAGTCAAAGGCCCAGACATCACCTTAAACACTCATTTGCTTCTCCTCAAATTCCTACAGTTTTAAGATAATTTTGCTAAAACTATGCTTTTTGCTTGATGCATTTTATAGACTTGGATAAGTCCAGACTTGCCTGTAAGGTATAATTTACTATCTCTGGAGGAGTGATTTGCTTCATATAATCTGATATGTTTGGAAAGCAATCAAGAATTCCTTAGCCATTGTGGAGAGCTGCGAAGGACCGCGCCTACAAGATGGCGCTGGTTTCCGCCTTCCACCCCCCCCCCCGTGGGTGAGCGCTCTCTGTGCACAACAACTCCTTATATGGCCAGGGCTGCAGTCATGATTCGCTTCCGCATATGCTGGACCCATGGGCGATCCCCACGTGGCGCACTGGGATTGGGCTCGGGAGTATATATTAGCCAAGGGCTGGGGGATTGGGGAAGAAGAAGCTTGCTGTAAGGGGCCTGAATAAACCGCTGAAGGAAGAGCTGTGTGTTGCGTCTTCCTGCTGGTCAAGAAGCGCGTGACAAGCCATGAATGTAATACAGAGCCTGGAGTGCAAAACAGGCAAAGGTTGTTACTTAGTCCTCCAGCTAAATACTTGTGAGAATTTTCCTTGCTGCTTATATATCTGAACCACATATTCCCATTGTCAAGGATCTGGAAGCTGACTTTGCCTTCTGCCACACATTCTACCAAGGCAATAATATCTAGGGAGTTGTGTGATAGTAAAAAATATTTTTTTTTTATTTTTAATTCTCAGAAATCCTCGGATCTAGGCTGCATTTGTTCCCAGAAAGGCCTAGGCCAAGTGTGGGGCTCCTTCTCCCATGCTGTCCTGCTCACCTTTGAAGGGATCGTAGCAAATGATGACAGACATGCACCACTCAGTGAGCATTGTAGAATGAAGAGGTGGCAACGTCATTTATGATGACTTGAGAGCTCCAGGTAGCTGAAATTGAAAGAAAAAGACTTTCCTGAAAACAGATATATTTCTGTCCTTTATAAATGAAAAATAATGTATCTGCTGAGCATTGACCATCAGACACTGTGCTAAAAGATTATATAGACAGTATCATTTAATTTTTATAGCGACTCTCCAAGATCTTATTTCAAGTTTATAGTTAAAGCAAAGGGCATGTTAATACTCTAGCTGCCTTAACCCCAAAAGTTACACCAACACACACAATTAACAATTAGTTAGGATTAAATTCCAAATTCTCTTAACTCTGATACTAATAATGACTTTGAAAAGCTGCCCTATGGATGACTCATATATCACATGCTCCATCCTCTTTATTCCATCCATCTTCCATCTGGCTTTCTTCATGATTTAGCTTTCCAACTCCTGTCATCATCTCTCCACCACTGTACTTTCTAAGGACAGACTTGATGTTCAGGATCTCTTTATTCACTACTGGAAAACCAAACCAAACTAAAACCTTTCTCCTCTTCTCTCTGAAAATACACCTTGTCCTTCCCTAAGAGAATATGAGCCTCTTCACTTCACAGATACAAAGATAAAGGCACCAAGACAGTTGCTTTTCTGAACTCCTAGAACCAGTGCCAAGATACCCCAAGTAGCCCTGGAGGTGTTTCAGTAAATGCAAGTGTCCATCAAATAGCATGCAAAAGAGGACTAACCATGGGGCTTTGGACCCTGTTTTCATGTAGTTTATATGTCTTCAGTTTTTGAAACATCCCATCGATTGCCTTATTTGTCCTTTGTCAGTAACTTGGGTGGTCGTGAGCTCATTTGTTATGAAAAGACAATCTTGTCAGATTGATTTAGATTTTGTCATTTCTTTCTAACCAACATACTCAAAAATACATGACTGGGTTTCAAGACTGAACTCTTTTGAAGAGGAAGGTATCTCAACTAATTCTCCTTCCAAAACAAAGTCTGTGACCAAAAAAAATTGGTAATGCATTAAAAGAAAAGCTTTGTCTATCCATTGATAGAATGGTTGTATGTGTGTGTGTGTGTGTGTGTGTGCTTGTGTGTGTGCTTGTGTGTGTGTGTGTGTGTGTGTGTGTGCATGTGTTATGCTTTGAGCACACCAGCACCAAAGGCTATGGAAGTAGGTATGTGATATGATTTAGTCTCATGTAAAAAATGTAACAAAGTTGTATTCTGCCTTTGAAAATTATGATTTGTTAGTTTTCAGAATGCTACATAATCTCTCTGTCTCTGTCTCTCTGTCTCTCTCTGTCTCTGTTTGTCTGTCTGTTTCTCTCTCTCTCTCTCTCTCTCTCTCTCTCTCTCTCTCTCTCTCTCTCGTTTTTTGAGACAGGGTCTCACTATGTAGTGCAGGCTGGCATAGAACTCACTATGTATGTAGCCTCAGCAGGCCTTGAACTCTCATCAACCCTCCTGATTCAATCTCCCAAGTACTGGGATTACAGGTGTGCGCTACCATGCCCAGCTTTATGTAACTGCTCTTAAACTCAGTTTTCATATTTGGTAAATAGGTAAGTAGGTATACAAATCTACAAAAGAGATCTGCATACATTATTATTTTATTAGGAGAGATAAAGCACAAAAACACTTTCTTATATTTGGTTTTCAATAAATGTTAGCTGATTTCCTTCATTGAAGTAGCACTTCTTGTCTTCCCAGTATATACATAGATATCTAAGAAAAAATCAGTGATGACTGCTGGTGACTTGAACTGAACGACCAGACCCTTCACAATAACCTCAGATGCAGGGCTTCACTGTGGTTTGAATTTCAGTTGCCACTGAGGAGTATTCTATTTGGCAGCAGTCCCGAAAGGCTGGGTCTCATCTTAACTTTACCTGATTCTTAAAGTAGCCTACCTCTCTGAACTCATGCCTTTTGTCTGTACAGTATATCTCCAAGAAATAAATATATTTCTTAATTTCAACAATCAAAAGCACATACTGATAATTTTGCCACAGTTATGACCTCCTCTACCCCAAGAACAGAGGCATTGCCTGGCATCTGTCTGCTACTTCAGAGTACATGAAATCATGTATTTGCCTCCATGCAAAGAGGGCAAATAGACCTGTTTTCCATCAACCAAATGAAGTTTTTTACTGGGCACTTAGAAGTCCCAGTATACCAAAAACTCCTTGATCATCTTTGGGTTGAGGATTAGGAATGGGGCTTGGGATCAGATTTTTATTTTGTTTGACCTCCAACCTTGGGAAATTTACCAAGTTATTTAATGTCCATGAGCCTTACTTTCCTCACTTACATAATGAGGAAAGAGTACATCACTTGAAAGATATTTACGAACACCTGTGGGACCGAGCCACTGAGTGTGGTTCCCAGGATAAAAGAATCACCAATACCAGGACATCAGTATGGTCACATCTCACCAATGACCCCAGTTTATGACACAATTGAATTAGGTTGAGTAGGAAGACTTTCCCTGAAAATGTTTCCTGTGCGGCTTAACTATTCGTCAAGTAGAGAAGGCAACTCAGTGAGGTGAGTGAAAGAAGCCGAGTATCTATACTGCCTTGGCCTCACTTTAGTGTCTGTCAAGGTTCATTTCATGCAAGTGGACTTCCTGAGGGCCGACGGAGAAAATGAATGCTGATTTTAGAGCCCGTGTGATGGTGACAGTGATGATGTCTACACAGCAGAGATGGTTTTATTCCTGCAGAGGTATTATTTCTACATGTCCTTGTCTACAGCTACATTTATTTATTAAATCAGCTTAGTCTCTTTATTTTTAGAAGCCTCAACCTTCTGATTTACAAACCTCTGGACCAAAGAATTTCTTTTTTTCTTTTTTAACAGCAGCACGGATTTTTATTTCTTTTTTTTTCTCCATAATTTTTATTGAGAAACAAAAAGCAATGAGACAGTTTCAAACCAAATTGGTAGGACATTTTCAATAATTAACACATTGCATACATTCTTCCTAGTGGTTATTTGCTGTACAAGATGCGGACATGGTATCCTATTTACAAACACCATTAGAACAAATCCCTCTATTCATTAAGAGAATGTAACTATATCTATCCTAACCATTTTGAACACGCAGATACGAATTTCATTAGTCCACATAACTGGCATGTCCAGAAATGGCTAGCTCTCCATGGGCTTCAACTTCAGGTTGCAGCACCAGCTCCTGTGTTTGCCAATTTTTACCTTCGACCTTGCAGAGGGAAGGTGGCTCACCGCAGTTGCAGGCTTCTGCACTCTCATGCTCAAGGTCGTTACACTTTCTGTCATTAAGACAGAAGTTCTGGATGAATTCTGACTACTCCTCTCAGCCGATTCCTCACCTAACCACTGTGAATAATGCAATGAAATGACCAGCTTAGGAGATATACCGTGGCGACTTCAAGCCCCTCCAGAGAAGACACACATCCAAGCAGTGCTTCCTTAAATCAGGGTCATTTTGCCAGAAAGAGGGTGATTTTATGAGATTCCACAAAAATAGCACAGCATACAAGTTCCTTTCTTTCTAAGGACACTTCTTTGGCAATTCCATCTGTGGTAGTAGAACTACCTCATCCCTTCTGTTCCACCTACACATTCCCAAACCTTGGATCACATCCCTTTTATCCTTGGTGAATTAGCTCTCCTCAAAGTCATCCCAGTGAAACTTTGGCATGTCCTGTGGGTTTCCTTATCATCTAGATGTGTTCGTGCAGTTTTCGTTCTTTGTAACTATTTCTGAGCAGCAGAGACTGTCTTTGTCCTCATTAAACTGCCTTGAAATGTACCGTGCAATGACATCCCTAGGAAATGAACTGTAACACTTGCTGGTTTAGTTTTCTACCACATCATCCAGTTTCCAAAGAGATAATATATTTCAATTACAAAACCAAGCAAAAACTGAGATTTTTTTTTCTATTTCTTGGGTGGAAATGGCTTTTGAAATACTGACACCTGGTCCGGGTAATTGGCAGTGACTTCAGTCAGAGGTTTGAGTTCATGTGACACGTAAATACGGAATCGCTCCTGAGGAGCAGAAGCCGCGCCACGTGACTGCCCGCTGAATCATCATCTGGCACAGTGATTATTTGTTTATATGAATTGGAAAGATGCTTAAGTCCGGAAGCATATGAAAGACTGGGAAGAGACATATGCTTGAATGAACACAACTGTTTCGCTGAGAATGTTTGGCCTCATTAGAGTTTCCATGAGTTTCGTAAATATAATGGGTAATTAGGAATGATACTTGGACGTGGAGTTTGTGTACCATGGAAAACAAAATCAACAATAACAAACAGCGGAGTTTCTCTAGTTGTCTTTTCATTTTCTGTGTTGCACAAAGGAGTCCGCAGTGGAATTCCAATCCTTATAGCTGGTAGAGATAAAAAGATGAAATTGAGTTACACTTGGTTTTCATAATTTAAGCATAGGATTTACTCCCTGAGTGCAAAAGGCAGCTCTGAATGGAGACTTTTCTCTTGCTCTTTTGATTTTTTAATTTTTTAATTCATTTTCATGAGAAAAAATAAGACTGAAACAGTTTCAAAACAGGTTAGCAGGACAGTGACAATAATTAATACATTCCATATTGTTGTCTTCGTAGTAGTTATTCAGGCGACAAGATGCAGACATGATATCTTGTCTAAACAATATTAAGAATGTAAATAAAATGCCATTTTGTGGTGAAAAAACTATATATGTATATACAAGATAGGGTAGGTATGCAGCTACTTTATCTTAGTTCAATGAGAAGAAAGGTTTGTGCTTTTTTGACTCTAGTTGGTTAAGATCTTATGAATTGATGTTCATTACATTATTTTTTCTTTTGGGGGTAGAAATTAAATCATACATTAAATATTTATTGAACAAGTACTATGTGCTGAGCATTGAATTAGATAAAATGAAAGGGATTAGTCCTCTATCCTACATGCTCATTGTTACTAGGGAAATTTAATGTACTTACTTATAATGCATTGCAGAAAGCAAATGCAGAAGAGAAACACAGGTGAAGTCGCATGAGAAATGCTTTTATTCCGCTGTTGGCCCAAGAAAGGCATCAGTGAAATGGAGATTTGAGCTATGAAGTATGGTAATGGCTGCATAATTGTTAATATATATTGGATATTTGCTAAACAATGTGGCATCTTTCCAAATGTACCTTCAAAAATTGCCACAATCACTTTGTGAGCTTGAGACTATTATCCCTGTAAAGTAGGAGAGCAAATGGAGATGCAGAGAGACTAGGAGCTTAACACGACATGGAGATCACAGGGAGGAAGGGCCAGGCTAGAGTAGGAATGCAAGGAGTCTGACCTCAGCGTTTATGATCTGAATCACCATACTGGTAAAAACATCTATTTTGAACAATTTGTCTCACAAAGATATTCTTAGGAATTTAACTGGAAGATTTTGGTGTCCAAACATACAAAAATCATCCAGTGGGCAAGTTTTTGACTTTTGCTCCTGACTGGTGCCCAGTAATTCAGGTTTGTGATTTGAATTTCCCTTTGGACTGGAATGAGCAATGATTCTATGAATGCCTGTGTGCTCCCGAGTGTGTGTCTGTGACAAAATCTAATACAATTCTTGTAGTGAAGTTGAGAACTCATAGAGGTTCACCACTAAAGCTGTGAAGTCAAACTTATCCTCTGCCTTTTCTCAGTGGATAAATCTGTAGAAGATAAAGGCCATCAATCCAGACAGGAAAAGCCTTGTATTCAGGATGTTTGGAAAACACAATCAAGAAATCTCTCTGATTTCCTCTCAGCTTGGTGAGATTAACAAGATATAAGGGGTGCGTGTAACTGCATAGAGCTGTAGAAAATGGGTGGGTCAGGGAAATAGGGCTCACCTTTGTCTTGGGAGGGCTCTGAAGGGGACTATAGAATGGCTCAAATTAAGGGCAGACTTCCAAAAATAACACTGCATGTAGGAAACCCGTCCAGGCTCTCCTCTTTGTCTAAGAATTCAATTTGTAATTCCAGAGATGTATTATTGGAATCTCACCAAGTTAATTCCAATCTACCACTCCCAGTGCAACCCACGGCGAAAGTAGACACTAAAACATATTTATAATTTTTGGTGAGCCAAGGGGTGGGCCCTAAGTCCAGCCATGAAGATGGCTTTCCAGAACAAAAGAGCTGACCCAGGGCCTCACCCAATTTTATTCAGTGGAGGATTGGCTAGAGGAGAATGCCTGAGAACTGTGGGAAGTAGGTGAGTACTGTGAGCTGAGCTAGGTGGGGGGGCCTACATTTACCTCTGCCATAGGCAGAGAGGGTATGCAGAGAAAATAATCTGCATTATAACGAGATAATATCTAAAGTTTCAGGGGACCTGGTGTTTCCCTCCCATGTAGTCTTTCAAGCCCCAGGAAGTCATAGCCTCTATCTAGAGGCTCCATCCCAGCTGGCAGCATGGAGCACTGGCTCTTCGTCCTGTCTCGACCAGGCTCACATTAAGGAGCAGCAAGTGTAGGTTACCAGGGAAACACGCACGCCACCTTCAAAGACAACCACCAGTCCCTCAGCTAGACCAACATACGTTGCTTAAGGCCAACTGAAGGATAAGCAGAAGTCCTAGCCAGCTCTATACATATCAGTACAAGGAAGTAGGGTCAGGCTCAGCCAAAATGGAGACAGTTGCTCTTCTTTCAAGGAGAGCTGCTCAGGTGGTCCTCGACAATGACACCTGAGTCCTACAGACATGGGGCAGTAACAGAGTTAAAGCAAGTTATTGGAATGTATTGTGAAGTTGGTAGCTACAGATGACCAACACTGCTTCCCTAGCTGGAGAATCTGTCAAATTTATATATATAGGGAAGGAGAAAGACAGGAGTAAGCAAGAGGGAGAAGGAGAGAGACAGGTACAGGGAGAAGTGGAAGAGGGGGGAAGAGGGAGAGGGAGAAAAGGGGGGAAAGAAGGGGTAAGGGATGGGGAGGGAAGGGGAGAGGGAGGGGAAGGGAGGGAGAGGGCGGGATAGAGAGGCTGACTGACTTTCATCTTAAATACATTCAAAAGCCATTGAGAGAATTTATAACTGGAGTTAATATAATGAAATGTATGTCTTTTAAGTTTTAACAGCTATGTTGACATAAAATTCTTACTTATTTCCCATTAACAGCATGCAATTCAATGAATTTTATATTTTCATAGATTTGTATAACTATTACCATATTTTTAGAATATTAACATAACCACCAAAAATAAGTGAAGAATATATATATATATATATATATATATATATATATATAATTATTTTTTTCAATCAAACCTTAAAACAACCACAAATGAATAGGCTGAGACTTTTGTGGCTTAATTTTGTCTTTCAGGACAGTCAAGAGAATCCTTTACTAAGTCTAGGTTTAGATATCCTTTACACTTAAGGTGTGGTCTTTTAGGTGAATTCAGTAAGTGTCCCCAGAGCCACTAAGTCTTTCCATGCAGGCCATGCACAAGTACAATATTTTTTTTTCAGTACCAGGGATTGAACTCAGGACCCTGCATTTGCCAGCTTATTCTACTGAGCTATTTCCCCTGCCCAGAAGTACAATATTGCCACCCATTCTGTGACCCTTCAGTCTCTGCCTGTCTAGCAGCTCCTAGCAGCTCTTTTCTGCTAACTCTCAGAGCTTCTTCTCTACATGCACATGGTCAGGAGTGAGGGACTCATCTGCAGCTCTTTTTAGTCCAGTAGGACAGTTCTGCACTGTGACAAAAACAGTGTTCATGTACGTTTTGTCCAGCTGTCCAGTGGCTTGTGGTGGAAAGCTTCCTCATTGCTAGCTTGCTCATCCTGAGCAGAAGTAGGAGTCCCTCTGATGAGGCCTAATTACCTTGATGGACTGGTGACTACTTCACATTTGAACAATGTTAACAGGGCAATTTATTCCTAAACTATTCATTGACAACACCAATTTTTCATCCTCTCCCTATTGTTAGGCAGCAGATTTGATTATCGATCCAGTACACAATATTTTCTGAATTGGCTATAACACACACATAAAGAAAAATCTCAGTATTATTGGCATGATAAAGTAAAAACTATTAATATGGAAGAGTTGTTCATAATCACATATGTGAATGGAAACACCAAACAGAATGGTAGAATAATTTGTTAAAAGACTCATCAGTCTCTTGGGCTTGGGAGATAACTCCGCAGTCTAAGCGCCTGCCTGGCAAGCGCAAGCCCTGGTACCACGTGCTGTGCCAGCCTATGGTGGCACACACCTGCAGTACCAGTGCTGAGGGGCTGAGACAGGAGGATCACTATGAGTCTGAACTGCATAGTGAGACCCTGTATCCAACAAAAAAGACTAATCGATCTCTATTTGCAGTTTTGTCATAAGAAATTAGTATAAATTATGAGGACTGATTTTATCTATCATGGATACTGAAGAAAACAGAATGGAACTTATGCATAAAAATGTTTTTTGGGGGATCTAGAGATAATGTATTATGTAGAGAAATAGGCAAATCATATAGCTACTTGCCACCTGTTTGGGGTAAATGTTTATTATTATAAATATAAATTGTCATAGTAAGTCAACAATGGAAAGCTGCTAATAACAAAAGTTTCTCATGTCTATACATGACATGTACTTATTGGACAAAATCATGAGAAGGAGCATTATTTACCAGGCAAGTGCAGCTGGGAGGGAAGGATAGAAAAAGATATGATCATGGAAAAAGGTGACATGATCATTTTGATAGGAGTCATTAGTTGTTTCCTCACTGGATAAACTTTTAATAACAGAACAATATTTAGTGATCTGTGTGCTTCCAGCAACAAATTTGTAATTTAAACTCTATCATGATGTAACAGAAAGCTACATGCAAGTTATAGAGAAGATATATGATTGAACATTTTAGAGAGGAAGGAGTTATGATCCTTATACATTTCTCTCAATCAATAAAATGAATAATAGAATACTCAGAAGGCTTATCTGAGCTTTAAATTACTCCATACAAAATACATCATGCAAATTACCTGGCACATAGTCATAATTCAGCAAGTCGTCTTTAAATGAATATTTCCAGGCTGGGGCTGGTATTATCTTCGTGTTACAGGTCTTAAAACTGTGGCTCACATAGTTCAATAACTTGAAAAAGGGCCTCAGAGAAAGTGACAAATTTGGAACTCTAATCAGAACCATCTCACTACAAAAGGCCAGCTAGCTTGCCAAGTGAAAGACCCAATACTATTATGGACTACTGGACTATTTTGGAATATTTTGCTGAGTTCACACACCTATAATAGTTAAATGACTGAACTAAACAAAAAAGGGGATACAGATGAATGACCATTGTGTATCTGTGTATTCAAAATGGTTAGGATAGATATATAGCTACATTCTATTAATTCAATGAATAGAAGGATTTGTTCTAATACTGTCTGTAAATAGGATATCACGTCTGCATCTTGTACAACAAATAACCACTAGGAAGACAGTATGCAATGTGGTAATTATTGAAACTGTCCTACCAATTTGATTTGATACTGTCTCATTGCTATTTGTTTCTCAATAAAATTATGGAAAAATTACCTAAATGCTGGCACTTGGAACTTTCTAGGTTAATATGATAAAATTATCAAGTAAGAACTGTTTTACTTTTCCTTCCTTCTCTATGTACTTGAGAGTATTGAATAAATGTGGAGTGTTTTTTTTCCCAATAATCAGCAATTGAATGTTTACTATAGGGAAGAACCCCAAAGATGTACTACAGGAGAAAAAGATTGTTACAAAAGCCTGATTTCAAAAGAAAGGGCTTTGAAAGAGCTTTATTCCAACTAAGGAAAAAGAATTCTTTCCAACTGAAAGTCCTCTGTGCTTGTCCTGCAAGAAATATGAACAGGAATTCCTTTATCCAAAGGAAAATTATATAGGTCTGAAATTCTGAAATTTTGATACACAAAAGAACATAAAATAAGGAAAAACTTAGAGGAAATAAAAGGTTTCATATTTCTTTTCTTTTCCTTTCTTTCTTTCTTTCTTTCTTTCTTTCTTTCTTTCTTTCTTTCTTTCTTTCTTTCTTTCTTTTTCTTTTTTTTTTTTCTTACCAGGGATCGAACTCAGGACCTTGTGATTTCCAATCAGACACTTATGCTGCTGAGCTATCTCCCTGGCTTTCTTACTATTAATTGTTCTAAAAGATAGTTTTCTATGGAAATAAATGATAGTATCAATTTGCTAGGTAATTATATTGAATTGATGCATTAAATGAGTAATTGGATTGTCAGATTAGATGATAGAATTTCTAACAAGCCTCTGTAAGCTTCCCACACTATACTTAAAGATCATCTTGGAATGAAATGCATGTTGTAAACGCAACCATTTTATAAAGAAAAGAAATTGTCACATGGAGAGAGGCTCTCACTGTGTAATCTGAGAAGGACAAGGAAACGCGTGAATTGCCAGGAGACATTTCACGGTGGGTGTAGGAGTTGTAGACAAGCCAGAGGATCAGGTTAAAATAATCTATTATTTATTTAGAATTGGAGACAGAATGAATTTATGTGCATCTCACAGAGATAAGAGGTTAATTCTCTTAGACACAGTTACTCATATGTCAATGTGCAGATGGGGACCACAGTATATTTCTCTGCTCTGTCAGGGAGAGGGATGACTACATTGTCACAGCAACCACAGGCATAGATACAGAGGTATTTGGAGAAATGTCCAATTCTAGGATTGGGGCAGGAAATAAATAAGCTGAATCTAGAGGATCTTGTAGGCCCAGAAATGGGTGCTGAGGTCTGGTATTTCTCTGGCTTTGGGAAGCAGGGGCGAAGGCCAAGCCTCCGTGTCCTGAGCTCAGGCCTCATGGGTACATCAATGGCACCGTGCAGAGGCTTTGCAGGACAGCTCTCCTTGTTGGTCCTCCTGCCCTTCTTCCTCCTGGTGTGTGATGACGCAGATGTCTCTAGCCAGTTGCCTGTGCACTGATGCCAGATTTCCAGTCTTCAGAATTATAAGCTGTTACCCTGGCGCTCATTCTAAATCGCCTGCTCTGTGCCGTCCCTTTGTAGCTGCACCAAACACACTGACTGAGAGACCTTAAAAAGGAGAGAAACAGTAAAACAAAAAGAAAACTATAATAGGCAAATGTCAAAGGGACTCAGGAACCAATTGGATGAGCTCTCAATGGTCAAAATGTAACAGTTTGAGAAAAAAATGACAAAACAAAATTTTGTTGAGTTTCAATCTAAATTGTATGCCTGTTTAAATACATAAATAGAGAAAATGAGCAGATCTCTCATGCTGAAGAATTGTAAATAACCAATGTAGATATTCTCTCTGCCCTTAGACAAATGAAATAATTTTCCCTAATTCTTAAGTATGACCTATTCCAAGGAAAACAGTGTGAAGAGAGGAAAAAGGGACACTGATGGCAAATCTGTCTTGGCGAGATGATTGATGGTAACAACCAAGTGGGAATTCATGTTGATAGTAAACAGCCTTAATATCAGGAAAGTGGCATTTTAACTTTGGTTCTCTTCCCCAGATGCATGAGAAAAACTCAGGTAATCTCACCAGATGGTCATTTTACAGAAAACCTGGCCAGTATACCTCCATGTGCCAAGTTTATCAGAAAACAAGGGAAAACTTAGAAATCACCACAGCAAACAGGAATGTAAGAAGGTCAGACTATTGAATATGAACAATGTGAGATCCTGGATCGGATCCTGGGACAGATTAAAAGACAGTAGAGAGAAGCAAAACAAGCCTAAAATTAAACTGCAGTTTAAATCACCCATACTGCATCCCTAATTATGACATATACTGTCATCAAGTAAAATGATAAATAATAGGAGTATAAGAAAACTTCCTGAACTATCTTTACAACTTTTATATGAATCTAAAATCATTATTGATTTTTTTTTTTTGTATTTTAGGGAAAGGTCTACAGGGTGTTCAGGGTCTCACTACTAGATCAGACTCATTGTGACCCACCTGTTTACAGCCTCCCAAGAGCTGGGATTACAGGTGTGGGTCACCATGCCCAGTCTCAATTGCTGTCTCAGTGCCTCCTGGGGGTGGGACTGACACAGCAAGCCCGGGGATCAAACTCCTGCCCCTGTGCCTGCTTGTGGGCACTTTAATCCGCTGAGCTATTTGGCTGGCCCACATTACCCAATATTTTAAACAACCACAAAGCCAGAGAATATATTTATGGAATACATAACCAGACTACTTAAAAATATTTATTAATCAATTATAAAATGTGGATAAGTTAGCAGAGAAATAATTTAAGACTAGAACAGACATTTCATGAACTGACTGAAAAGATCAGAAATTACATAAAAATTGTCTCTGTTCTGAGAGTCGTCAGAAGGCAGCACTTAAAATCCTAAATACTTCCACGACCTGCTCACTAAAATGAAGATACTGAAAAACTTCAAGGGAAGCCTAAAAATTGAGCACAACTAACAATAAATGTAGGGGAGAATATACTGTATAAAGAAACCATCATCCTCATGACTGTTGGTCTATTATATAGTATTGTCGGGCCGGGGAGAGAGCTCAATAGAATAAGCGCTTGCCTGGCAAGTGCAAGGGCCTGAGTTCAATCCCTGGTTCTGAAAAAAAAAAAAAAAAAAAAAAAAAAAAAAAAACAATTAGTATTGTCTATCATCTATCTGTCGTCTATCTATTATCTAACTATCCATCATCATGTATCTTTTTCTTTTTGAAAAAAAAATTAAAATGCTTACGGCAGTGATATGTGTAGCCACTTACAATGTGAAACTCGTCCAATGACTGCCAGCCATAAAAGATACGATGGTGTTACACATTCATACACCACTATTGAGACTGGAGTGTCTGGGCCCCCGTATATCAAGTGGGTCATAATCATGAATGTGTTGTTGAACAAGAGAAGCTAAAGATAAAAATATAGGGCCAAGGAGATGGCTCAGTAGAGTAAGCACTTGCCTGGCAAGCCCAAGGTCCTGAGTTCAATTCCCAGTACTGGAAAAAAAAAAAAAAAGAAAAGACAAATATAAATGCTGTATTATTTCAACTCTCTAAAGTAAAAACAACAACAACAACAACAAAAAGAAAAACTGGCAAAATAAATACCTGGTGTTGGATGTCAAGATAGTGTCCTTCCTTTACACATAGGGATTGTAGGATAAAGGAAGAGGGAGCTTTGCAGGTTTCCTCATGTTCCTTTTGGCTGCAGCTTACACTGATATTTCAGTTCCCAAAATTTCATCAAGCTGCATTCTTTCATAAGTGCACTTTGATAGAGGCAGACAGACAGACAGACAGACAGACAGATGCTTTAAACTGTTGACATACATATATTTGTTCAACAATGTTAAAATAATTAGAAAGCTCAGCAATCAAAAAGCAGCACAACAAAGCCAAGTACAACAACCAGAGTGAAGAAAACTAAGAATTGGTTAATGACAAAGGGAATATCAAGGAAGAATTGTTATTTACAGGGTTTAGGATTAAGGAATCTGATATGGAGTAGGGTACTAAGCAATGGCCTTTCTCAGAAAGAAGCATGCATACAACAAAGAATCTTCAGAGAATTGCTGCTGTTGCAAGTTTAAAACCAGTTTTAAACTCAAGAAATAAAACAGTTCAGTCTTTATAAGGGACCTTGGAAAGCATCCTGGGCAAGATTGTAAGTTACACAATGCAAAAAAAAAAAAAAAGTACTTATGCCCTACTTTTAAGGAATTACTGAAAATAGACATTACTTCCTTAGATACATCTAAGAATCACAGCTAGGAAACGAGAAACTTTGAAGAGAAGAATGTGTCAATGGCAAGAGACAAGGCCTTCCACGTTTTGATAGCTGCAGCAGAGGGAAGGAGTGCGGAAGAGTGCCTTCCCGTGTGGATTCTGCGGGCTGGCCAAGGCAAGGAGCGTTGGAAGATCCGAGTAAAGCTGGGATGAAGACTCCAAAAGAGAGTGCTGGATATTCAGGGAAACACACACACACACACACACACACACACACACACACACACACTTGTTGGGCTTAATTTTCTAAGACATTTGAATGTGTGTCCTGAGCCCTCTCCTCCAATATGAAACTGAGCAAGAAGAACACAAGGGATGCGGGGTGTGGTGTGGTGCAGGACCAAACAGGAAAGACGCAGGACAGAAAGACTAAAGAATGGGAGAGGTACAATTTGGTAGGGAGCTCTCGACATACAGAACAGTGTCTTCAAGGGTTCTGAGGCAGGAATGAATACATGAAATTTACAGGAATCCAGCACAGCTAGAGATTAAGGAAAGAGGAAGAACTAAAGATTGAAAGTAGGCAGGGGCTGTTGTGCTAACAGAATGGGCAAGGAGGGTGTCCTAAGATACCAGACCAGTCACGAATGCTAAAATTCATTAATTATTATTTTGTCCTTTCTTCTTGGGATTAAATTTATACTCTCATTTTCAATGACAGAGTAAAGATAGCCTTTAAAAATTTATTTGGTACAGGGTCTCACTACACAGCTTTGATGTCTAACTCCAAGTGATCCTTCTGTTTTCAGCCTCCCCAGCACTAGGATTATAAGCAAGTCCCTTTACACCAGACCTGAGTCGCCTGCTCAGTGTGTCTGGGTGCAGGGCTGATGCAGCACGTGGTGCCCTGGATTGAACCCCTGTCCCTGTGCTTGCCTAGGCAAGAGCTTAGTCCACTGAGCGATCTCATTGGCCAAATAATAGACTTTTTATCTCACCAAAAATATGGTACATCACAGTTTCAGCAACAAAATGTACTGAGGTTAAAATAGATGGAGTGGAGCCGTGTTCAGTGGGACACACTGCTAGGGGGTTTAGTGCTTTAACATTATATAGCACTAATGCTAGCTGAGACTTGAACTACGCAGGGAAGAGACTTATTGGGAAGGAAGTTGGGTTGAGTTATCACAGACATATGAAAGGAAAGTGTTTGTCTCATCTGCCTATGAGAAGCTGCTTTTTCTAAGCAGCATCACAACTTTGTTGGTTCATTGACAGCAACCTCAGATTAGGTCCCGATCATGGTTGATATGCTGTGTTAACTTGAGAAGTTTAAAAGTTTAGCTACGAGACTCAGCAGAGGGCCAGGGTTCTCACTTTGTAAACATCTTCATCCAGTGCAAGAGGAGGACACAGAGATGGTGCGGGTGCTATACCTACCTCAGGGCAGAGATCCTGCTTATGATGTGAGGGAGGAAAAGGGGCTCACCCTGCTCCCCTTTTGCTCTTGTTACTTCTGATGTCTTTTGCTGCCTTGCAGTGCTGCCCTCTGCCATGAAATCCCGCTTTGGAGCCAGCTGACTATGGACTGAATCCTCCACAAATGGTGAGCCAAAGAGACCTTCTTTTACCTTAATTTTGGACATCAGTTATTTGGTCTCAGAATGAGGAAAAGAGTAACCAAAACAGGCTGCTTTAATTGACTGAGGCAAAAAGATAAATCCTGACACCAGAGGTATGTATTTGGAACTTGTTCCAATTAAAGTTTTCTTTCTCATTTTTGTTTTTTAAAAACAATTATTAAAGTGGTGTGTTTTGATAATCAGATTTCTTACATTATAATTTACTACTTATGACCATTATTTTCCATATATGGTATTTGTATATTTTCTTTCTTTTAAATAGATGGTTTCCATGTACCAATTAGTAATCATATTTGAAAAGTTTATTACATGTTACTTACATTTTAAAGCTACTTATAACCTCAAATTCATTTAATACTCATCAAGTCCAGTAATGTAAAAATATTATCATTATTGTTCTTAAGGTTCAAAACAAATCAATCTTTTTAATCACAGTTGCTAATCTTTCATCTAATAGTTCCATCAGTTGCTGAGAGTGGGACCTTAGTTCTACCTATAACTGTGGTGCTGGATCTTTCTTTTTTCACCTCTCTTAGCATTTCCCCTCATATTTTGCATCTTTGTTTTATGGTGCATACACATGTGCATCTCGTTGGTCCAACGTTTCATTCATGTGCAATGTATATTTATAATTTTCACTCTCAGGAGTTTAATTACCATCATATTAAATATGGAGTTTAATATTAATATGGGCATTTCTGCTTCCTTTGGTTATTGTTTTCATGGTTTATCTGGGTTTTTTTTCAGTCTTAAATTTCAACCTACATGGTAAAGGCCCTTGAGGCCCATTTCTTTTAGGTGGACACAGTTGAGTCATATATTTTTGTCTACATGGCCCAGAGCTGCATTTTAAAAGATGTACCTTGACAATATACATTCACTATGGTTATTGTTAAGTTAGAGCTTCACTTTGTGATCTTGTTTTTTGTTTTGTTTTGTTTTCTGCTTTTGCCTGTCTGAT
>NW_004524618.1:8842770-8852483 GCF_000260255.1 Octodon degus | reverse complement strand
CCTTTTTTGGGCAAATAGGGCTACTGTAGTTAAGTATTTGATTGCAGCTGGTGAAGGTAACAAATCCAACATCAACAGTGAAGCTATCATTGTGGATGCCTCCCTGCATGCGGAAGAATTCCATAGGAGATAATCCCCCCCAGAGAGGGTGGCTCTGGCTAATGCCTGCCAGTCCTTGGGAGTAAGCTAATTGTCGGCCACAATTTCTAAAATGGCTGAGGTGTATGGAGCCGTTGCTCCGTATTGGGCAACCGCCGCTTTTAGTTCCTTTAGTACTTTACAATGGAAACTAGTGTCATGGCGCCAAATCTGTCCTTGAGCGCCTGTTGTTTCTGACACCGGAAATGCTTCTGCCTTATCTAGATCTATGGGTGGGTCTAACAGGAGGAAGCTTTTGGGGATAGCGCCCCTCACGGGTGGCCTTTGAACACAGGGGGCCTTTGGTCCAGTTATGTTTTTATTTTTGGGTTATCCTGGTTTTAATCTTTCTAATTGGATTATGAGGTCTTGGTGCTCTTTCTCTAATTTTATCTGTTCTTTGAGAAGTTCAATTTTGCCTTTTAATTCCTTTCTGGGTTCAGAAGCCAAACATGCTGAAGGAGGCACGCTGGGATCAGAGCTATATGGCGGAGAGCCCTGAACCTCAGGCGGCCCGTCTTGGCCTGATACCGAGCAGCTTCCTCCGCCAGTTCGTCCCAATCAACTTCATTGTAATTGGCTTCAACTTGAAGAGGTTTTGGTAGTTTGGGATATATTTTTTTAACTTTGAGCATAGCTCCTTCTAAATCAAAGGGGTTAATTTTCTCCTCGGGCTGTAATTTTAAATTTGGCAGCTCTGGCTTGTAATTCCTATAAGTCAAATCATTAATATCTTCATTTTAAAGTTAAGGCAGCTGGGGTCAAAGAGGGAATGTCCTAAAGATTATGATACCAGTTATAACTCACAGTTTGTGGATCCAACTCTCCTTGGACCCAACCAGTGTTTTATATCAGTTTAATTTCCATCTTTTGGTCAACAATAAACCTGGCCTATAGAGAGATTAAATAAATATTTGTGATAAATTAGTGCAATGTATTTATACAAGGCAGTAGGGATTCGTATATACAAGGGTCAGAATTTTCTTGCCTTCAGAAGAGTTTGTAACTCTTCAGCCTAATGGTGTCTCAGTTACCTTTCTCTCATTGCTGGGACAAAATACCCAACACCCAGAGTTAAGGAAAGAAAGGTTTGTTTAGCTTATAGTGTGTGGAGGTTTTAGTCCATAATTGGCTGGCTCTAAGGCAGAGTGGCACATGGCAGAGGGCAGCAGTTCATGGCAGCAGAAAACAGCAAAGAGCAAAGGGAGGAGCAACAGCAGGTGCCTCTCTCCTTTCCTTTATGCTGGCTACCTGGGGTGGGGGTGGGGAACTCACACAGTGTCCATACCCTCCTTTTGCATTGGATGAGGATGTTTACAAATTAAGAACTCTGGATTCCTGTTGAGTCACTTAATTAAACACCTAAACTTTTCAAGTGGACACAACGCATCAGTCGGTACAAATGAGATCACGTAAAAAGACAAAATGCATGACAAGAACTGTCACGCCTCTTTGCAGAGTTTGATGTGGCATAAACAGGAAGAAAGTTGTTCATTCTCTTTGAGAGACCTGGAAAGGTTTAACATAAAAAGATAAGTGTTTCGAAGCACCACAAGATGAGTCAGAATGTTCTTCATAAGTAAACAAGGACAGACATTCGAGGCCAAAAGAATGCTATGTGCCAAATTCACGGAGTTGTGGAGAGGCAGGCCTGGAGAACCTCAGTGCGACAGTGCACAGAGCAGGCTGGGGAAGTGGGGCTACTAGCAGAGGAGGCTGTGACGCTTTCGGCGGGGTCTGGATAAGGTAATTTCTGCAGCACACCAGCGAATTCATCTTCCATAATCCTGTACGCCATAGGAGCTGTGCAACCTTTTATAAACAGTAAATAATTTAAAAATAAACTGTAAGAGTCACTGTTCACTAAGTCCTAAGCCCTATAATAGGTATTTTCTGGGTGCCAAGAGGTTAATGGACTCGAATAATCCTGCAGAACAGGTTCTTTCACATTTCCCTGAGACGGGTCTGTGTGTAAAAGAAGGTCAGTATCTAACCTGCAGCCTGAAGCTGGCGGGCAGCGCAGCCAGGACTTTGCTCTGGAGCAGCTCCAAGAGGCCCCATGAATTCACTGGTAATGACTGAGACAGGACACACGTTGGCATCGCAGAACCAATTTGGGAAAGCTGGTGTGAAAGAGGAAGTCCTAGACCAGGGCTCTGAACTGGCAGGGATGTCACCAGCGGCTGAACCAGATCCACCGCGATGGGCTTGGGGAGAAAGGCGAACCTGCAGAGCACTCTCAGGCTGCCTTGAAGAACTGAGTTTGTAACTCTTTAGCCCAGCCTCTACTTTACCAGTCTAGCTGCCTCCAAGTTAGAGCGCTTTCTTAAAATATCACATCAAAAGATATCATTTGCCTTCTGCCACTTTTACACAGAATTATAGTTCTAAAAAACGGAAATTAAATATCTCCCAAATTATTCAGCTTCCCCACTCCAGGAATATCAGTCATCCTCAGATTCGTTCACTTCTCCCTTTTTAGGAAGCAAATTTATGCTCTACTTTCAGCATAAATGGAAACGTCACTTTTTCAGGGAGGCTTTTGTTGATCAAGAGTCTCATTTAAATATTAAAATCTGATTTAAACAATATAGACCTACTTGGTAATACAGTGCATCCTGTCATGAGGAATCTGCAGGTGATTTATCAAAGATTTATAGGAAACTGAATAGGTTACAAAAATAAAACATAACCCCAGAATTACAGAGGACACAAACACTTCTATTGAAGTGTTACCTTTGCTGCATAGGATTTTGGTTGAAGATGAAGAGCCAGCTTCCTGAAAGGGGAGGAGGGCTTGCTGCTGAGGTGAGGGCAGGGAGTGGGGGCACGTTTAAGGAGGGTGAGCATGTGCAGAGAAACTGTGTGCTGGACTTGCTGCACTGGGGAGCCTCGGAGAAAAGCAGCTGGAGTTTTGGAGGTAGGACAGGCAGGAATACCGGGAAAGGACTTCTGGCTCTTTGCTCCCTGCTAAGGCCTCCCTTGGTGCCACGGATTACGGAAGCTCAGGGGACCCTCAACTTTTGCAGCACACACATAAAATTCCTTCCTTCTGGGGTCACAGAGTGCCACAGTGATCTTGGTTCCCAGCAAATTTTGTCAACAAGTGGATTAAGGTTTACCTATCCTGCTGGAAAATTCAAAGAAGCCTTTTGCAAAGTTAGAATCTAAAGCAAATAGTACCAAACTTTGCATGAGGTAAAAGGTCAGGATGTGCTGGGAAGGCTTCTCCGTACCCAACTTGGGAGAACACGCCCGCCCCATCCTGTCAAATGCTCAGGTTCACCTCAGTATTGTTCCGAGCTGAATGGAAGGACTGCGGGGTTTGCATAAGCTAGTTCTTCCAATATAGAATCTTTTATGTCCCTTGAAAAAATGTCACTGGGTTGATGCAGAAATATTTTTGTTGGCACCTGATCTAGCAAGTCTGTGAAAGACTACATGAGCTCATTCTTTAGCACATCCCGAACCCTCTCCAGGGAAAGTGAAAAAGCATGGTCAGAAATAAATTTACATCTGAGAACTTTTCTCTCAGCAGTCTTTGCAAGTGTATTATTTTACAGCAAACCTGAGAAAACTAAAATTGCCTCACTCTGTCAGGAAATGGTCACTTTCTTTTCTCTTCTTTCTCCTCGATCCTTCCCTCTGTCCCTTCCTCTCTCCCTCTATCCTTCCTGCCTTCTTCTCTTCCTTTCTTCTCTTTTTTCCTTCTCCTTATTCATTCTACAGTGTTTTGTCTTAATTTAAGCTATCAGTTCCAAATAGTTTGGGAGTTTTACCTGAGAACCATTAATTTTGCTTTAGGATCACAAACACACCACTAGCATGTACTCCCGAAAACATCTATGTTTAAAGAATCCCCTGAACTGAGGCACTAAAGGGGTTCTCTTAAAGAATAATGGGACGGAGAGCCATTCCTCCTAACTAGGTCAAGGGTGCTGCTTCTGTGACAGGAGGCAAAGAAAGGCCAAAGTGTTAACGTGCACTTTAATCTGGCAGTATCTCCCTTCAGAGAGAGGCTTGATCACTTCACTGAAGTCTCTGTGAGGCGAAGGCTTCTAGTCAGTCTCCTGAAGCCCAGTGCGTTTCACATGATGGAGAAAGCAGCAGAGGCATGCTGAGCTGTGGGAGTGGCAGTCAGAGGCGTGGCACTGCTGAAGGTGGCTTCGCTGCAACTCCAGAGTGCTCTTCTGAGCTCTGAACGCAGAGAGAAATGCCTCACACAAGGGCGCACAGCACCTCGGGCCACCTGCAGGCCCTGGGCTGGCACCAGTCCTTCCCTCAATCCCTCCCTCCAGAGCAACCTCGCTGCCTCACCCTGGGCTACCAGGGTCTGTACTTGTCGGGCTGCTTTTGGGTTTTCAGATAACCTTTGATTGCTTCCATGTGAAAGAATTGCGGCTACCACTCTGGTAAATTTTGGGTGCACTGGGAAGTGTTAAGCACTCTAGAGAAATTACTTTATGTACCTTCCTATGTCTTATATGCTATAGATTAAGAAATTAAATTTTAAAGATAGAAAGTAGTAAACCCATCTCTGGTAGTTCATTCAAAAGACCACACACATCTCTAGACTGTCACTGTCCCCATGGACAGGTGGGGTAAGAGTGAGGAGCAACCAGTGACATGCAGTCTGATGACCCCATGCAGATAGCAGCTCTGCCACATGTGCCCAAGGACAAATTCTGCCATGTGTGGTTCCCTCTTTTGGCACACTGGGAATCAAACTCATGACCTCAAGCTTTCCAGACAGACACTATGCTGCTGAGCTATATCCCAGGCCCTAGTTGTCATTTCCTTATCTGTCAAAAGCAAATAAGATGAAATAAACCAAGCTTAATGAGTCTAACACATTGCCTGATGTTAGGGATGTGACCTCACTCTGAACTTGAGAATATTTTCAAAAGCATTATGATCACAAGCCATGGCTTTAACTCATTTTGCTTCAACAGAAGGCAGTTTTTTTGTGTCTGGCCATTTATACCCTTCAAGCACTTGAGCAACCCTATCTAAGGAAGACAACGAAAACATTAAGGTATGGCCGATTAGGTCAAATGCATGCACCTGTGACACTCCACACTCCACATAGTGAAAAAGAATTCACATCGAAATTCAACGGGTTGATGCAATTTCATTTCTTAAACTGCAAAATAGGAACACAGATGTTTGTTATTTGTGTTATAATCCTGGGTTACCTGAAACGATTTACAACCTTAGCAAACCCATGCATTGCTTCTAGTCTTCAAACTGAGCACTGATTTTTAACGTCAAAGCGTCTAAGCAGGGCCGGGCACTGTTTCAGCTTTGTGCTGGGTCTCATCTGTGGACCAGCCTCAGCAGTAGGTAGTTTATCACCTAATCGTTCTCTGTTATGTGTGATCAGCTGGTCATTCTGTTAAACGTGTGCCTTGCAGCTCCTGCATGCCATGGAACAAATACCATTGCTCAGTCTTGGTTTTCTTTTTTAGTTACCCATAGCATGAAATACAATAAAGAAGAGTGAGCCCAAGTCTACAATGAGAGCAAGATCCCTTTTGTTCTTTCCCTAGTGGATTTATATACCTAAGATAGCATCAAACACATCTCAGATGCTCACGGTGTAGCTGCACATTAATTGGCTTTATTGAGTCTGTGCACCAGAATTATATGACCAGTCATAAGCGGGGATGAGTTCTTCCTGTCAAGGGTTGTGATGTCCCAAGTTTCAAATTTTAGTAGTGATATTATTTAAGCCTAGGAAACAACAGCAGCAGAAGCAAAGCATGACTAGGGGCAATGAAATCACAAAAACATCCTCATCAACATCAAAGATAATAAAAATTAATTACACTTTCTGAATGCTTACCATCTGCCAAGCACGTAATTAGTACTTTACATGTTATTCCATCCATTCCTAAGGAAATGGACAAGAATTAAAATGTTAATTTATGAATGAGAAAAATGCGGCAGGAGGTTGCTAAGTGACATTTCTAAGATCTTAATGGATAAGTTGTCGTGTTGGGCTTTGCCCTGGCCTGCCCACTGATGGAGCCCCATTCTGCCCACTGTGCCTGGCTGCAATTCTACTCCTCAGAACGCAATCCTAGAGTGACTCATATTTCTTATTCAAAGTAAGAGATGCTACCTTAGGAAGCATCATGCCAGAACCACTTTCTTCCCTTTAACAATTGCATCTGATGGTTTTCCGTGGAGCATCCTGCGGCCTCCTGCTTTAACAGAGCTTGAACAGAGCCTCGCCCTTGCAAACATTTCAGAACTCCCATCAGGACGCCGAGGTCGCCATCAACCGCCAGATCAACCTGGAGCTCCACGCCTCCTACTTCTACTTGTCCATGTCTTACCACTTTGACTGCGATGCTGTGGCTTCGAAGAACTTCACCAAATACTTTCTTCACCAATCCCATGAGAAGAAAGAACACTCTGAGAAGTTAATGAAGCTGCAGAGCCAGCGTGGTGGCCGGATCTTCCTTCAGGATATCAAGACCGTGATGACTGGGAGAATGGGCTGGATGCGATGGAGTGCATGCTGCGCTTGGAGAAGAGGGTGAATCAGTCCCTCCTGGAGCTGCACAAGCTGGCCACTGATAAGAACGACCCCATCTGTGTGACTTCAGTCAGACGCACTACCTGGATGAGCAGGTGAAGGCCCTCAAAGAGCTGGCTGACCACGTGACCAACCTGCATAATATGGGAGACCCCGAGTCCGGCATGGTGGAGTACCTCTTTGACAAGCACACCCTGGGGGACAGTGACAGTGAGAGCTAATGTCACCAAGACAGCACATGCATGTTGGAGCCACTTTAACATTTTCTATAAACTGTACCAGAACATCTGCTTAAGTTCTTTAATTCCTTCAAATAAAGAAATGTGGTAGCTGAAAAAAAATTGCATCTGATGGCATAAGTATAAATTTTGTATTTTCTTTTGACCTTGTGGGAAACTGTGTTCCATGGACATCAGATTACAAATGCTGGTGTCAGACAGAGAAGACAGAGCTCTTTGCCCTGCTGCTTAAAGCCTGTGACTTCTTTTAGTGTTACAAAACATTTTAAAAGTTACATGCTGGAGAAGTAGCATGTTCTCTTTATGTTTGTGAAATGAAACATAGAGGAGATGATGGGATTTAGATACACATGCTAGGTACTTTATGAACAAAAAACATAGGGTGAATTGTTTTAGAGAATAAAATTTCAAATCAAATTAGGTGCTTAAATGGTTAGGGAGATAGCTCAGAAGTCTAAACACCTGCCTGTCAAGTGCAAGGACTCAGGTTCGATCCCCAGTACCTCATGCTCCGCTAGCCCTGAAACCCTGGGCTTGCCACGCTGGCCACCGAAACCAGGCATGGTGGTACATGCCTGTAATTCCAGTGCTGGGAAGGCTGAGACAGGAGGAACATTACAGGTCTGAGCTGTGTAGTGAGACCCTGTACCACATAAATAAATAAATTAATATTTTTTAAAAAATTAGGTTCTTAAGATGACCATATTTTCCAAACAAAAAATGGATCATGACAAAAATGGCTCATAAGGTCTGACAAAAGATTTTTCTCTGTTGTATGAATACACGTGGGTACAGCACCCACAAATGTACACTCATATACAAAGCCTACACAAAAGCATTTGTATCCCACACAACCAAAGACTGACTTTGTATGAAGCATCTTTTATTCATCACGAGTCCCAAACCTCTGTTCTCTCCCATTGTCTATTCAGTTTAAGTAGTTTCATTAGCCAATGACATTGCTATTTCATTATCCTTCTGGAATGATTCCTTTAAGTTGTCCTCATTTTCATAGTGCTTGAAGGGTTTCTGTTCCATTGGTATAACTTTCTGCAGAGAGGACAGAGACTAAGAGATATGTGTGTGTGTGTGTGTGTGTGTGTGTGTGTGTGTGTGTAAAGGTGATATAAAGAGAATTAAGATGTGTTACATGCATGTACCCACTATCCACAATGAATGCATTGACTAAGTACTGCAAACTTGTACTAGCAAAAAATAGTAACATACACTAGGAGGCATGATGAAGAGAAAAATAGCAGAATTAGAGCCCTCTTTTCACTTCCTGGGTAGGCAGACCAAACTTCAAAGGGGAGACCACCAAAAGGAGTATTCTGAGTTATTTTAGATAAAAATTTAAAGTATACCTCATGGACATTTGTGTGTGTTTCAGTGTGTGCATGTGTGTGTATGTCTGAGTGTGTACATTTATATGATACTTGGTTCCTTTGCTCTTTTGTTCAGTCTGTTAAAGGTCCTTGTGAGCCATGAGCCATCAGTAGGATCTCATGTTCTGTTGTTATTTCACATGCACATATGTTATGATAATGATGAGAAAGTGAGCATCATCAATGATGGGACAGATTGAAATCATGCACTATTTGACAGGAAAATAAGACGGGCACACAACCAAAGATATGTCTAATCTAATTATGAGATAACAGCAGAAAACCCCAAGAGGGCTATATCTGGTCTGCATAAAATGTTCCAACCCTAAATCAGACTAAGGAGATGTGATGCTAAAATACAGTAAATATTTCTGAGTGGTATCTTTTTACCATAAAGTCATGCAGACAACTGTTATACAAATATCCAATGGTCATGACATATCAACATTAACTTCTGCTTTAAACGTGATGATTAGACTGTGATTGTATAGAAGCATTTCTTTATATACAGGAACAGTATATAAAATCCCCCAAAATATCTATGAGTGAAGTTACTCCCCCGTGGCTCAGGAAAGCCAAAGACATTTTCCAGCCTTTGATAGCAATATTTTAAAGCAGCAAGGGGCTGTTTTATGATCTTTTTCTATAAACATCTGGTGCCTTCTCTCTGCCTTTCTCCTTTTCTTTTTCTGTGTTTCTCTTTGAAGTTGGGAAACAGATGATATTGGTTCTACCTCTCTTCTGTCATTTTTAAATTATATGGATATGAGTAAAGTCTTTTCAAAGCTTAATGTTTTCTTCCATAATTGGAGGATAAAAGTAGAGAGAAAGTGATTAACATAGTTTCTGACCTGTTAATCATTTAATAAAAGCATCATTATCATTATTGTTGAAGAATTTGCATGTTAAACTGGATATGTCTCACCTTTTTCTACAGGTTTGTAGTAGTCAATTATTTTGATTTATGCTCTACACATGCATTTACATTTATTAATTATACGAGTTTTAGGTATACTTGAGATTATTTTCAGGTTGGTGGTGTTGTATCCAGTGTGCCCTGAACATCTCTCCATCTTTGTTCGCTTGTCTCCTTAGAATAAAAGTCTGGAGTTGGAATGTGTGGATCAAATGCAAACTAGTCTGTTTAATTAGGTGTCAACAAACTTTGCCTTTAAGAAGATGGTTATTTTCAGCTGTGTTTGTCATGTACTCTTATCATGACTACTCTGTTTATGTAGAAAGTTTTATTGGAGAAACATAATAAAACTTTATTATAAAAACAGGCTATGACGTATTTATCTATCATTAAAATGCATGAAGGAAAAATAAGTCTACTTTTTCACAGTAGTGAAATTCTAGACAAAATCACCTTTCATTTTACAATAACCTGGATGTGAATTCCACACA
>NW_004524618.1:8834289-8835900 GCF_000260255.1 Octodon degus | reverse complement strand
TCTAATGCGGCACAGATTGGATCTTCTAGTTTTACCAAGGGTAAGCTTCACTTCGTGTCATTTTGTAATTCTTTCTTGTATATTTCAAATGTGCCACCTGCTGAAACCCTGCTTCTTTTTATTTAGGCAGGTGTGCATTCTGAGCTGGTATCTAGGCTCTCTGGAGTGTGGGTACTTGTGTGATCTTGGGCTTCAGGGTACGCAGGAGAGTGCAGCCGTGACTCCTGATCCAGCCTGCGCTGGCAGGGCTCTGGGCTGCAGGTAGCTGAGAATGAGTCTGTGCCTTGTCAGCCTGTCCCCATCATGCACTGCAGCTTGTTCTGAGAACTGGAGGAACTGCTCAGGTGAAAGCCTTTTGCACCACACTCACTAAGCTAAAAACATCAATGATACTGTTTCACAATTAGTTACAATATTAACCACAAAAGAAACAAAGACAATACTTATAGGATGCACTACTTGCCAAATATTTTCTTAAACTATATATTTAAATGCCAGTAATAACTTCGTGAGATAGAGACTTACATAATTCTCACCTCAGAGTTGTACATCCTGAGGCAAAGAGAAGCTAAATGACATGGTCAAAGTTACCTTCACAGCTGGTAATTATGAAAGTTGGAAGCTCTTACACTGAGACCCAGGCCCTGACTGCAGAGGCACCGATTACACTAAACCACGTGATACTAGCAAATGGCTACAGATGGAATTAGACTGGCAATAAATTCCTACAAGAGCCCCACACATCTGAAAGCAGAGCCTGGGCACAGCTCTCAGCTGCCACTTGGGAGTGCTGTGCCTGTAATTCTCAGTGCCACACTAGGAAGTCTGTACTTGATGCTCCCAGATTCCCTGCAAGATTGTTCCTATTTGTATTTGCTTTCAGCAGAAGATAGATTCAAAGTTCAGAGATATTAATTTTAGATATCTGTGTCAAACAGTCACAAATTGGCAGAGCGGGAAGGAGTTCATACTCAAGCTTATCTCCAAAACTCATCAAATCAGCACATATATTGGGCAGTCAGAGGTAAAAGTAAAATAATGAGAACCATACTCGATTGGAATTAAAAATACTTATATTTTAGATTCAATTCTTCTGTTACATTTCTAAAAGGTTCTAGACAATGCTTGTCTTTGGAGTTCTGTTTCTATTATGAAAGAATTTATTAGATGCTGTTGTTTCCATTTGATAAGGTAGTGGATGATTCTGTGCATATTTATAGCAAAATATGCATGCATACATTTCCAAATCCTAAATTATCTCAAGATGTAGCTCTGTTCCCAGTGCTTGGTGTAAATTAAGAGAAGAAATTTACATAAAATCTATGTTACTCACTGGGATAAAACACTAAAAGCTTAAGTGTAAACATCTGACTTTTAAAAATAAGCTAATTCAAAAGTTCTATAGAAACTGTGTTGATTTTCTTGGGCATCAATTTTCACATCCATTTGCTGACTGTTATGGTTTGTGTCCAGAAGTTCTCTCAAAGCCTCATGGGGTCATAGGTGGGGATTTACAGAGGCAGCCGGATCTAGAATGTGTGACCCTGGGATTAAGGGTGTGTGATTACTAAATTAGCCCACTGATTGCCTTGGCATAGTTATGGGTGTGGG
>NW_004524618.1:8825592-8832674 GCF_000260255.1 Octodon degus | reverse complement strand
AAAAGCCCAGCAGAGTACTGAGACTGTGTGAAACAACATGGTGAGCTTTATTTTCTCTTACTTTTTCCTCACCTTTATTTGTTTTCAACATGATTAATTGATACTAGTGCTTCTTTGCTAGAAGCACATTGGAGAGGCTGCAAATTCCAGACAGTTTGCATACTTTTTCCCAATTCCTTAGATTTAGTTTTGAACAGGCTAACTCATCTGCAAGATTGAGCCTAAGGGGAAGTATGCAGTGGTGGAGCTTGGGAGGGTACCCAGTGAAGAAATATATGTGACAATTTTTCACTTTGTTCCTTCAGATAAGGTTAGGAAAACATATGATACAAATTGTTACCACAGCTCCATATATCATATGCTTATAATTAAGATCAATGTGCACCAAGTAACAAAAGCATACTGCATCACAGACCCATCATGATAATTCTAAAATTGCCACCATCATGACTCTGGAATTCTGTATATTTTCACTGACATAATGAAAACATTAATGCTGAAACAGTGAGTTTCATTCAGTGACTCAGTGGCTGCACACGAACTGACTTTTCTTTCAGGGGAGATCACTGGGGGACATGAAGCCAAACCCCATTCTCATCCCTACACGGCCTACATTAAGTTTTGGTATGCTGCTTCTACATCAGAGTGCAGTAGCCTCCTGAAACACGAGAAATTTGTGCTGGCAGCTGCTCACTGTTTCAAAAGAACTCTGGAGTCACTGTACAGAAAAACTGTCTTGCTGGCCGCACACAATATCAACAACCAGGAGAGACTCAGCAGCTCCTAAGTGTGCGAAGACACATCGCGCACTTCAGTCTTGAAAAAGGCATCATGCTGCTGCAGCTGGAAGAAAAGGCCAAGCTGACTAATGAGGTGCAGATTCTAAAGCTGCCCAAGGGAGAAACCCAGGTGGTGCCAGGTGCCATGTGCCTGGCTGGATGGGGACTGTTGGTCCCAAAGAAACCTATTAACACACTGCTGCAGGTAGAGGTGGCAGTGCTAAAGGATGAGGCAGGTGAGACTCACTATTTCAATTAGGACCATGCTACTCAGATCTGTGCTGGGGATCCAAAGACTCCAAAAGGCTCCTTTAAGGGCCACTCTGGAGGCCCCTTCAAGTGTGATAATGTGGTTCAAGCCGTTGTCTCCTATACACCAAACTCTCACCACATCTAGCCTGGATAGAGAAGGCCACAAAACAACCCTCACTGTAGGGAACGAACGAAGACCCCTCTCTGAGCAACCGTATTTCCTGGAACTGAGCCTAGAATTGCTCTAGAGAAGATACCAGCAACTAAATAAATGCCTCATCTCAGAAAAAAAAAAAGTGAGTTTAAGCCAAAAGCCTCATTGTACTTCATAGACATTTAAAACCTACTCACAAAAGTTTTACATCCCCTTTATACGATTTAGCAGGTTTTGAACAGATTTTGGCAGAAAGTGCCATTTTAAAAGAATAATAGATGGCAGCACATGCCCATAATGATGAGAGAAGGGAATTCAAGTTTCTGATTGAGCTGTCAAAAATACATAGAATGTTTAATCCAAATGTGAAAATATGTCATAGGCTTATTTGTTCCGTAACTTTATTAAATGAATTCATTGAAACACAAATAAAAACTATTAATGAAGGTGATTTAAAAGAAAGCTTTGAGCACCTGGGGGTGTCTGGTAGAAAGTGCTTTGACTCCACCCACATTTGGGAACAAAGAGTGCTCTATTTTAGAAGATTGTGCAGACTGAGCTTATGGAGACCCAAACCTCAGCACTTGCTGTGTAACTCCACTAGGGATCCGAGATGGGGGCGCAGATGATGTTCCAGATGGGCCATATATAAGTCAGACATGTCTCGATTTGGGAAGTAGTACATTTTATTTTGAGAAAACAGATGTATGAAATACAAGTCATACACTCATCCATCAGATAACTTAGTCTTATTTCTGAGGAACGGCGTTAGAGATTGTTGCAGCTTTCCTTCCTTACAGGGATTTGCATGTGAATTTTTCTCTGCAACTTCATACATCAATCCTGTATGCTCTGTCATATAGGCTATGTTTTATTCTAGCAAGTTTAGGTCAATTTCTGTTAGGGAGAGCTGGTAATTGTACATGATACACAAATCTCCACTTGTTTTCAGAAGGTCCTTTGCATGTGTTCAGGGGGTAGTGACACTAGATTTAAGCGCAGAAGTTACCTCCCACCCACATCACTTTCTGGGCCCTGGTAGTTGCTGTCACTCAAGTGCACTCTTGTGTCACATCAGAACAAACGCTTTTGATGCTTGATGTGTCATGTTCCCGGTGTAAAATGAACAACTTGCTTGAAAAATGCCTTTCTCCATAATTAATGAGGAAATAATTTGCCTTAAACTTTAACTGAAACTAGAGAATTTTATTTCAAATAGTTTTATAATAACAAGATCATGACATAAATGTCTATGTTAAATAGATTAAAACTAATTTTCATGGTTTTATTCTTATGTCTATATACTGAAAAAAAAAGCAAAAAGACAAAAACAGAAATACTTCTAAATGACATATTCTTACTTTTTTCACTAAGAGGTTGTACAAAATAAAGATTAAATGTTAAAATACTTGTCAGTTTGAATGCGTTTGTCATGAGGTTGTGAAAGACTAAGTTTGAGAAGATTCCCGAAGGCCTCAGTCTGAAATAGAAATAAATTTGTATTTTTAATCACAATTGGAGTAGTTGAACTTTTTCCTGAGTTGGATATTACCGAAGATGCTTTACATAGGAAATTGATCCAAGATATTTCATGAATACACAGGATGGATAAATGTCCCATAGTGAATTCCACAGCTTAACAAGAGGGTTGAAGTTTTTTATGGCTTGAATTCTATGGCTTGAGTAAGTGTCTCCTAGAGAGAATTCCACAGCTTAACAAGAATTTTTTTTTCCTCCCTGTGCTCATTAGTCATCTTCATAAACTCTCTGTTAAAAGGAACCCACTGTGACCCTCACTACTGGGGGAATTTTTAAAGGTGGGGTGAGATGGGAGGAAGTGCGATCACTGGAATCTTGCCCTCCAGGGATTCCCCAAATCTCAACCTTTCCTTCTCTGTCTTGAGTGCTGGCCACAATATAAACAGTTTCCCGTTCACTGCCATCCTCACGTGCTGGCCTTCTACAGGCCCAACGCAGTGGGAAGATTTCCCCGTGGGCTGAGACCAAGAGTCACTTAAATCCTTCCACTGTTAAAGTTGGTTATTGCAGGCATTTTGTTGAATAGAGGGCAGCTAATTAACACAAAGTGAGACTTCTTTTGCTCAGAAACAATAGCTAAGGTACTACGACAGCTCCTCCCCTAGGTGGCAGAAACCTAAAGTGAATTATCTCCAGTCACCAGAACACTATAAGGTTTCAGCTCTATTTTACAGGCATAAAAGATTCAAAAATTTTGTAAAACTTGCTGAATAACACACTCTACAAATAATAGAATTTGTCTTATATCACACAGGTTAACTATTGTCTGACTTTCTAAACACAGCGCACACACAGTGCAAGAAAGACGGTGGTGGGATCAGTTTTCATTTTTTTTTTTTCTCTTTTGCCTACTACAGTTCCCTAACATATGGTTAATAATCTGTGTCTGTGAAGCAAACAATGTATATGTTGCCTAGAACCTATTAGACGCTTAACATTTTTTATTCAAAGATTAAATGATTGCAATGCCATGACATTAGGCTTTTATCAGTGTCTTATTTTATTAATTTTTATTAGCAAATGTTTGCAGCAAACAGTAATCACATTCAGAGTTGGAACACATACAGAACACATCTTAATGTTAATCTTAAACTCCTCCTAATGTTCCCTCCCCACCTGCCCACTGCCTCTGTCTTGATCTCTTTTTCATCTGCAGAAGATCTATCTTCCTGTTTCCTACTCCCTGTCTTCTATTTTTCTCTTTAAATTAGCTATACTTTGATTTCTCATGTAAAAGGGAACTATGAGATAGTTAAGCTTGTTTATCTGATTAGGGTGAAAGTTAGGGTTAGGCAATGTAAACAATTTATTGACTTTGCTCAACAGCAACAGGTTCATATTTTGAGAAAGTATTAAGATTTAGTTTATGAAGATGACTAATGAGCACAGAGAGGAAAAAAAAATTCTTGGATTCTATAATTTTCAGCAGAGGTTAAAATTATCCCAAGAGACATGTTCAACATTAGATGCAATTTACAGACAAAAATTCTTTAAGGAAAGTCAGGCAGAACTAATTTATGGAATTCAAAATTATAATAATGATTAATAGAAATTAATCATACTATGTACTTTCAAGTTGTGCAATTGTCCGTATTAATATCATAGTAAAATAAGATAAAAAATAAAAATAAAAAACATTTTAGCACACACAAAAAAGAAAGTCATTCTATTCTATTTTTGTAAAAGTAAATAGGTCAAGGGATTAAAGCACCTGCAAGCAGGTACAGGGGCAGGGAGTTTGATGCTCAGGCCTGCCGTGCTGGCCCTGCCTGCCCCTGGGGTGTGCTGAGATGGCAATTGAGACTGGGTGTGGTTGTACGTGCCTGTAATCCCAGCTCTTGGGAGGCTGTGAACAGGCGGATCACTATGAGTCTGATCTAGTAGTGAAACCCTGAACACTCTGTAGATCCTTCCCTAAAAATACAAAATAAAGTATTCACTCGAGGATATTATAATGATTGTTTCTCAAATCCTTTTGTAGACTATATATTTTATGAAACTATTGTATGAAATAAACCTGTTAAAAGTAACAGTGCTTATATTTTCTAAGATTAGTATGCTTTAAAAATTTCTAAAGCTCTCTAGCTAGAAAATGTTTTGAGAATGAGTTATGCAAAGACTGTAGTTTTACTAATACTGATAAAATAAGAGTTTCCTTGAGAAAAATTAAAAATCAATCTTATTTCAGTGATGACAACTGTATAGCTAACTTCCAATAAATAACATTAGTTGTGTTTTTGGAAAATTGATATGGACTTAATGAGACATCTAATTTAGTCTGAATTTCTTCAACTGAAATATTTTTGCTTAGCTGAAAAAATAGTGGAAGAAAATATTCAGCTCAGATTTGATAAAATATTAATCTAGTGCCTCTTTATAAAATTGCTGATATTTGTTACCAAAAGTTAATATTTGCAATTTCTCTAGTCAGTAGTCTGGTTGAAGGATAAATTTATCTTGCCTCAGGATGCAGTTATTTGCTTTAGACACTGGTCACGCACATGAAACATTTATTTTTCATTTTAAGACTGGGAATTTATTATGGGAGATGTGTGAAAATAGCTTCTCTTAAAACATGTGTTGCATCCTGCGCAATTCTCCAAGTACTGGGGTGAGGATGGCGAGAGGACAGAGAGAAAAAGTATGATGATCAAAACAGAAAACTGACGTTACATGGAGCCTTTCCCTTGATGGGAGAAGATGGGGGAGCAGAAGGAGGGAGAAAGACAGTCCCAGAGTGGCAGCCTCTTTCTACCTTCGGGAGCCCCATGCATCCTGAGACCCACTGCCTAAGAGCTTATGCACTGGCTTGGCTCGGGGGCCCAGAGACGGGAGCTGCTTATTTCCCTGACCTGCCTCAGGCACTCTGTGTTCTAGAGGCTGGCCTTGCTCTGCCCAGGGCCCAGGATCCATCTCCAGCTTCAGCCACTCCCCACCAACATTGCTTTCTTTTCTAACTATCCACCTATCAGTTTTTCTTGAAAGGCAAATAAAAATAAATTCAGTGAGCCAATGTTTTATTGCCTTTGTATTGTCTTCAGGCACAACTATAGCATGGGCATAATCCATATTTAAACAGTCATGTAAACCAGGAATGGGTGTGAGGTGGAAATCTTTTCAGGACTTCTATCTCCTGATGGTGGGGCATGAAAAGGTGGAATACTTTGCATGTCTGACTGGAGTCAAATTCCACACTGCTCTGGAGAATGAAGTTCGTCATTTTTTGTTACATACGGAGGTCCTCTTACTGCCCAATTGAGAGATCTTACTGAAATTGTTCACCTGAATAAATAACTTTTCTTGAGTATTTTGTTTTATAATTCCCTCAGACGTTCATACAGATTTCTAGGACTGTACTTAATTCATCAGGAGCTCGGGTTTGCATTTTCAAAATCATTATAGACTCTGGTAAGGAAGTCTGGTTGCATTCATAGTCAAATTAACCTGACTCTGCAAGGGGTTGGAATGATGGTAGGTCTCCAGTTAGAGAGGAGAGATGGATTTAGTATTTATAGCTGTGCACACAATGCGTACAAGATCGATCTCATTGCTGAGAAATTTCCCTTCCTTCACCTTTGCAAACCTCACGTGAGGAATTTCCCTCTCTGCCTAACTTTTGCCATTAGATTTTGATATTATTGTATGAGATGCCAGGGTCCTCATACTTTTGAGTTTCCTTTACAGATAATAACAATATAATAATAACAAGGCATCCCCTCAGGAAAATGAAGAGCACACACAGAACACGTATTTTACTTCTGAGACAACCAAAGATTTCTTCTTAATTAAAAACTAATTAACATCTCTCTTTTGGGAATGACAATTAACTTAATGTTGAAGACCTTGACAAAATAACACAAAGTCTTAAAAATCATATTGGTTAGGTTCGGAAGTCCTTTGATTGAAAGGAACAAACATCCTCATTCCTACTAAACTTGCTTAAGTGTTCAAAATACTCTTCCTAACATGGAAGAGATTTCTGCTGTCAGTGGTCAGTTCTGCCCTTGGTGCTATACCTGGCATTATTTTTTTCACTCTGCTCTGTCTTCCTTAGTCTCTTGAGTTTTTGTCCCCTACAGGGACATGACCTCCTTGAGCTATTATGCCACTAGCCTCAGAGTTAGCTTCTAACAGGAAGGTGGAGAGAGGGGAACAGGCAGAGGCCACACATTCCATTAATGTGTCTTGGGTAAAAGTGTCACATCAACTGCTTTGTCCGTTCTACTGGGCACCTGGGGCTGTGTGCTCTTGTTTTTTCTAGCTTCTAGAGTACAGCCACTGAATAGAGGGTGGGAGGGAAAGGGTAAGGTATAAATGTGTCTATTTTCAGCTCATTTCTGACATGTCACTGATATAAA
>NW_004524618.1:8821348-8825087 GCF_000260255.1 Octodon degus | reverse complement strand
TTTTTTTTTTTTTTTACTTGGTTTTGGATTTTTCAGATGAGAGAATCCATGCGATATTCAAGGTCCTGGGTCTGATTTACTTCACTTGCCCTTGCGGCCTCAAGGTGCATCCACTTTCCTATAAATAGCTCAAGTTGGCCTCGTGCTGTGCATCAGCGCTGCGCTGTTTTTATCCACTTCTCAGCCGATGGACACAAAGGCCACTCCCCATATTTTACTATTATCATGTGCTGCTGTGAACACTGGTGCGTATGTATCCGTATAACAAGCTGACTTTCAGTCCTTCAGGAAAAGCTGAGGAGGACAATGACAGCTCAAATTTATCTGTTTTAGCTTTTTGAGGAGTCTTTCTACTGCTTTCCATGATGGTTGTACTAGGTTGTGTTCTTCCAGAAATGTATAAGTGCTCCTTTTCCCCTGTAGCCCTGGCTGTCAACAAAATAGAAGGTTCCTTTTTGCCCATAGCTTCACCAGCATTTGTTCTTGCTTGATTTCTTGAGGACAGGTATTTTCTTTTCTGGAGTAAGATAGAATCTCTATGTTGTGCTTTGCCTTGCATTTCGTTTTCCAAACATTTTTTTCATCTATCTTTTGGCCACTTGTACTTATTCTGCTAAATTCACTTACAAAATTATGGGAAGATTTTTAAATTAAGAATCATACACTTAAGAGCTGGCCCAATGGCTCAGTGGATCGAAGCACCTGCAAGCAGGCGCAGGGACCAGGGGTGTGATCCCTGGGCCTGCTGTGCCAGTCCCACCCCTGGGGCGCACTGAGATGGCAGTTGAGACTGGGCTTGGGGGCGTGCACCTGTAATCCAAGCTCTTGGGAGGCTGCAAACAGGAAGATCACTACACATCTGACCTAGTAGTGAGACCCTGAACACGCTGTAGACTCTCTCCTAAAACAAATACAAAAAAAAAAAAAAAAGAAGAAAAAAAGAATCCTACACTTTTTCTAAAAGGATTTTCATTTATCAAATCCTCTATAAAAATGTACTTAAAATATTCTACTGTCATGTTCTCTGTGCTATTTCTTCCATTAATCTTTGTTTTTCTAATTTAATTTTAGAGTAAAAACAGAAGCAAAAGCAAATAGCAGAAAGAAACAGTGCAACATACAGCAATGCGTATGTTACAGATTTTCAAAACAAGAGCAGCTAATTAGCAGTGGTGGTTATATTATTTATTTTTTTATCATCAAATCTGTTGCTCAAATAAACAGAAAGTTTTGCAAGATTGGACAAGTAATTGATTTTTTTAAACATGTATTCAGTACGCGGTCTACAGGGTCTCACTACACAGATTGGATTCATAGTGGTCCTCCTGTTTTCAGCCTCCCAAGTGCTGGGATTATAGGCACGCACAGTCTCACCAGTCTCAGGCATGTCTCAGGGTGTCCCTAGGGCAGGACCAGCATGGTACACTGGAGATCGAATCCTGGCCCCTGTGTCTGCCTAAGGAGGTGCTTTAATCCACTGAGATATCTGGCAGAACCCCAAAATTGCTTATTAACACTTGCCTTCAAGAAACTTTAATTTTTTTTTCTTTTTCTTGCTTTCTTTTTAAGTTTATTTTATAGAGTATAATAATAATTGATAAGACTTTAGAAGCAGTTCACAGTTAGGAGACCAAGAGGAGAGGTATTCCATTCCTCATTGGTTTTGTTCCACTGTCGTTGGCTGTAACACAATGCCTGGTGCTGAGTAATGAACAACAGATTTTACCTGGCTCCCTTTGCCGGTGGCCACACATTCTACATGGGACGTCACGGTGCCTGGCAAGATAACCCTGGCTGACTCGCCGCAGTGTGGGGAAGCGGAAGGAGAGTCAGGTGCATGCATGAGATAGTGATGTGTTTAGCCTGGCTTTATAATGACCCACTTGGGCAGTAATTAATTCAGGGCTGGGAGGCCCAACTTGCCCTAGCGAGCCAGGCACGATTCCCCTCCACCGTGGTGTGCCCTCTCACTGAAACATCTCTTGGATCATGGGCTCAGTGGGAATCAGGCCGTGGAGACTGGGAGAGGAGCGATCATTCTCAAACTCCAGCTTCATTCCGAAGAAGTCTGCTCAGTTTATGCGATAAGGATGGCACACCTGTCTTATACTCTTCATTTCTTCAGTCGACCTTTCATCATCTTTGTCTCTAGTTTTCATTTGGCCATTTTTTTTTTTTAATTTTAGTACAGGGTCTACAGAGTCTACAGGGTCTCACTACTAGATCAGACTTGGTGATTCACCTGTGTTCAGCCTCTCAGGAGCTGGGATTACAGGTGCATGCCACCACACGCGATATCAATTGCTGACTCAGCGTGCCCTGGGGGCAGGGCCAGAATGGCACGTTGGGGCTCAAACCCTGGCCACTAAGTCTGCCTAAGCAGGCACTTTAATCTGCTGAGCTATTTGGCCGGCCCCTGGCCATTTTTCAGTTCCCGTCTCTGTAAATATGCTCACTGGAGAACCAAAGTGTTCATTGACTTGAAACTCAATAGTCTGAATTGGTAGGAAGAAAAGCAGTGGTCGCATTTCCCAGTGCTGGTGCAGAATGCCTACCATGTACGACCTAAAGGTGATGCTTATTTTGCCTTGTCGTGTCAGAGGGTGCACTTCATGCTGTGCTGGCTTCAGAGCAGAAGTGTTGGGATAGAGGGCGTGGCAAGGAAAGGTCCACAATCCATGGCAGTCGGAAAGGAGAGAGCAAGGAGGAGACCAAGAGGGGGAACAGGTGAAGCACAAGAGTGTGCCCTTTCCAGCCATTCCCCATGACTTGCCTCCTTCAAAGAAGCCCCACCCCCAGCACCACAGGCAGCTCTGAAGTCATCAGTGATTAATGCAGGAAAAGGTGACTGTCCCATGACCTCAGCCCATCATAAAATCCCACATCTGAACACAGTAGCTTTTAGAGGGGTGTGTCCAAGCCAACCCATAACTAGAGCCCTATTTGCTCACTAAGCTCTCTTCCTGTATTGCTCTTTTGCAACAGTGATGCTGCGGGATGAACACTTGCCCACTAAACCTGACCTGTGGTGCAGTGTCAGGAATAACCCCTCCTCAGTGCAGCTAGCGTAGCCTGGGCTTGCCTTCATAGACAGATCCTAAATTCTTTTTTTTTTTATGAGCAGAATACATTTATTGAGGGAAGGAAAGCTCCTGTCTAAGAGATGGACAGGAGAGGAGCCCTGAGCAGGTTGTCTCCCTCTAAATTCTAAGCTTACTTTCTACGCTGCATTTTGCTTCTTCCTGAATTTCTCCTCTCTTCTTTTGGGGGTTGGCTGTGATGAAGTGGGTTTCAGTGGCTTGTGTCTCCCTCTCTGAGTGTGAATAACCATGGATGCTAGGGAGGAAAGACAGGGCCGCTTAAGCAAGGCTGCTTTCATTGATTTGGCCTACGTTTCAGACTTCTCTTGTGCTGAATGTATAGCAGAAAACACATCTTAGGATTTTACAGACATCAGAAATACAAAAATAACTCTTTCCTCAGTAAACGCATAATACAAGTCAGAATATGTTAAAAGCCAAGCAATTCCCTTTGTATGAAGTAGAATAGAAAAAAAATGATGCGGCTGTGGAGAAAGAGGTATATTTTAGGGAAGGGCAGCATTCATTTCTACAGGTAGAGCAGGAGACTGTTAGCTATAGCAGCGTGGACACGTTTATAGTGGTTTATTTTGTGTTGACTTGGCTGGGCCCAGGGGTGCACACATACTTGGCCAGATGCTAGTTTTGGGTCTGTCTGT
>NW_004524618.1:8813660-8820622 GCF_000260255.1 Octodon degus | reverse complement strand
AGGTTTTAATGGGTAAGGAGTTGGCTTGGACACTTATTTTTGATGATTTTCAGATAATGGAGAATTTTGCTTAAATAGTTAACCAGTAAAATGCTATTGTGGGCCAGCCAAATAGCTCAGTGGATTAAAGCAACCACAAAGAGGTGCAGAGGGCAGGGGTTCAGTTCCCTGGCCTGCAGCCCTGTCCCCAGGGGTGCTAAGACAATGATTGAGATAGGGTGTGGTGGCATGCACCTGTAATTCCAGATCTTCAAAGGCTGGTTTTTTAAAAATTATTTTTTATTAATTTTATTGAGAAACAAATAGCAGTGAGACAATTTCAAAAGCAATCAGTAGGGCAGTTTCAATAATTAATACGTTGCATATTGTCATCTTCGTAGTGGTTATACATAGTATAAGATGCAGACAGGATATCCTGTCTAAACACTATTAGTAAAAATCTTTTTTCTCATTGAATTAAGAGAAAGTAGCTATATATCTATCCTATTTTGTATATATAGGCATAAATTGGTTGTTCATTTATATTCCCTTTTTTATTTAGCTTTGTCAGACATGGGTATTCACACACCTAAATATTGTAGGTGTGTGAATTCAGCGAAATAATCCAATATAGTCCAGTAGTCCATAATGGTAGTTGGTTTTCCGTAGGACTGGCAATGTCAGAAGTTGTTGACTTGAGCCCTTTACAGCTCAGCATATTTATACGGCTTTACTTTTTATACCTCGTTTCTATACTTTTCCGCTGGATGGTTAAGACCAAAATAAAGCAAGACCTATATAATAAGAAATGTAACTTTTGTATCTGATAAGGTCAATCAAATCCCCTAGGATTTACCCTGAAACCTTGTACTGCAGTTTGTAGATCCTTTGTCAGTGTCAGCCATGTACATGAGTCATGGCCATTGCTTGACCAATTTGCTCTCTGTGAAAGCCTGAGAGAATGTTTTCTCTCCATGTGACTCTCCTTAGGCAGCAAACAGGAGGATCACTACAAGTCCAATCTAGTAGTGAGACCCTGAACACCCTGTAGACCCTTCCCTAAAATGCAAAATAAATAAACAAATTAATTAATTAAAAAAATAAAATGCCATCATTAGTCAAGCAGCGTGACATCATTCTGTCCAGAGTTCTTGATTGCTGTCCTTACAGTAATGAGTATTAGGTCTTATGGCTTATTTAAAAACATAAAGGAAGTTGGGCATGATGGCCCATGCCTATAATCCTAACAGTTGGAGGTTGAGGTAGGAGGATTGCCATGATTTCAAGGCCAGGTTGGGCTACTCAGTTAGTTCAAGGTCAGCAGCCTGAACTATACAGTGAGACTTTCTTTCTAAATAAATAAATAAATAAATAAGAAGAAAGAAAGGAGGTGCAGTTTTGCTTTGATTTTTGTCAGTATCTCGTGCCACGTGACTGTATGCTTTACTCACATGTGAAAGGGAATCTTCTCACTAGCAAACCCTTCTGACTCCTCTTGTCAGGAGCAAGGCGGGATTTATAATGTTAATCTATAGTTATAGTTCAGAATTTTAAAATGTCATCTGTACTCGATAAAATATCTAGTAGCTATTCATTTGGCTAAGGCTCTGATAAATCATTCTTCTGTTCTGCTGTCAAAAATATTCATGCATCAAGGATAATTAAACAGCAGTGAGAAGCATCCAAAAGCCCAAGTATTATAGTTTCCAGGCATTTCTGATCTTTGCACAAAATTCAATAACTTGGTAATACATTGGTTCCTGCCATCTCTAGCAAAATAGCTTTTATAATTCTTTACTTAAAAAGTGAAATGTCATCTCCAATACTTTTTTAATCATGGACGGGTGTGAACATGAATCTCATTCTTCCACCTATTCCCTTTCCCCAGGGAGTACTGTGACAACAGATAGCTGTGCAACAAGTGGATAGAGAATCCAGTAGACCTGCAACATACGGCCTAACCTCCCTGTCTCTGTCAAGACTCCTTGAATTGACTCTGTGCTAGGTGCAAGTCAGCTCCAAAGCTCACAGGGACAAATAGTTGGAGGTGTCTTCAGGCTGTGGTTTGTGAAGAAGGATCCATAAACCTGGGTAGAAACCTCCCTAACCACAGATGCAGATTTTCTGCAATATCCTGCTGAATGGAAGAGCACCAATGGTTTCACATGACGTCAATGACATCCAGATCATCCTTGGAGGTGTCATTATTAATGAAAGGTTGAATGCAGGGACTGACTCACTAATTCATCAAGTGAATGTCCTCTGTTATGGAGGGGTTATCATTTGTTTCTAATGTGAAGCTGCTTTTGTATTTAGCCTGGCTTTCTCCTCTGTGTAAAATAATCATTGATTCCTTCACCCACCTGTGGGGCCCCTTCATTAACAGGGTGGTATTGCTCTGATGGGCCTATACCGGTAGGGCTGTGCTTTTTGGTACTTTCATTTGTCATAAAATGAGACCTGTTAGGTGTGACATTGACACCTTCTAAAATATGCTATAGTTTTATTTTATTTCATTTTATTTTTTATTTTTTTTGGCAGAACTGGGGATTGAATTCAGGCCCTTATGCTTGCCAGGCAAGCATGTATTCTACTGAGCCATCTCCCCAGCCCCCAAACTACAGTTTAAATGCTTCCTCTGTCCTCTCTCATATTCCTGTCATCTGAACCAATTTCCTTCATTTAGGCTGATCCACTTGTATGATACTGATTGATCTTCCATCAGTGGTCAGATTTGCAATCTGTGAGCTGTTCCAGGAAAGTTAACTTTACTGTTTTTGTGCTTCATTCTGAAAAAAAAATATAGATCAGAAAGTCTAGCATCATCATGTGGGTAGGAGTCTCTGGCAAACAGACAGGAGAATGGATTCTTCATAGAATAGCCCCTTCAGTGCCACTTCCAAGTCAGTCTTCTCAAAGGCATGTGCAGTGTCTTGGGAAGTCTGTGCCCTTACATCACAGCATGTTCAGGTGACAAGCAGAGAACCACATGAGAGGAGGCCACTGGAGGTTTATGTAATGAGGAGCATTCCTGTGGTGCTGGGCTTGAAGAGGATTCCATTTGAGGAGTTTGGAAAGACTGCTCTTCTGCTCACTCTGGTACTTCCTGCCCAAATCGTGAGCTGTCTTTCTGAATGTAAAGCTTGAGTTCAAAAGTTAGAGCTTCCAGTTCTCATCTCCTTTGATCAGATTCCTTCGGGGCTGCCTTTGTGTTAATGGTAGTGGGTAGCTTGCCACACATACACATCAGACAGTAAGCACTAACATTTCTCAGGTCCACACAGGAATCACTTTCACATTTTTCTCAGGAAGATTAAGTAACATATATCATTGTACTTGAATTGGATTTACTGGGGTTGATTAGAGATGTAGGTCCAATAGTGTCCAGCTTTGGGCTGTCCTTCATGGAGGAGAACTGTGGATACCCAGTAAGACAGAGGACAGCAGAGTGGATCACAGTGTACCTGCTGAATAGTCTCAGTGTTGCACTCACTATGATCAACTCTTGAGCATCTTGTTCAACATCACTTCTCCACCTCTGGAGGCAGGGTCTAATGCCGTTCATCTCCTTAGGCATAGCTGTGCCGGGTTGGGTGTGCAGGCATCCCAGGAAAGACGAGCGGGAAGTCACTGGCCCATCCAGCACCTCAGACCTATGCACATATGCTTTAGGAAGAGGAAAGGAACTTTCAGCATCTTGCAAAAAGCTTTCTGGACTTACACCGTCTTTGGATGTCAGAGTAGAAATCATTCAGTGTTCTGAGAAAATTGACAATGTCATGTGTGTGTGTCACCTTGAACAGGTTTCTGAGTCAGTGTTTGTGCTGGCAAACACAGGAACATATTTCAGCACGTCTTGGGTTGAACAGCATGCTGGGCCTGAGGCGCAATTCAAATGCCTATCAAAATTGTGCTGCAGAAATTTTATGTCCTGCTTTGCTTTTCAAATATACTGTCTCTCATTTTGAATAATCTCCTTGCTCTATTTATATGTTTAGCTAAGTGTACCTGAGCATGTAAATAATCTGAGGAAATTCCAGCTTATTACAAAGTTTTTTCTGGCTGCCCGAGGGACTGGATGGTCACAAATCTTGAGAGCTTAAAGGTTGACAATGGAGGTAGCTCTACATTGTGATTATTGTTTACCTAGAGGGGATGTTTGGGAGAAGACTGGCTTGTTATGAAGGCAACCTCCTTAGGCTTGTGTTTCCTTCACACGTCCTTTCAGTCGAGGAAGAACTGTAAAAGTGCTGCACATGGGATCTTCAGATTCCCATGAGATTATTCGTGAGATTATTATTATTATTATTATTATTATTATTATTATTATTATTATCATTATTACTTTTGTGGAACCAGGGATTGAACTCAGGTCCTTGTGCTTGCCAAGGAAGCACTTATTCCACTGAGCCATCTCCCCGGCCCACCGTGAGATTATTAACATTAACAGCTACCTGGATACATCCTCTGACCAACCCAGAAATTTGTGAAGGAACCCACTCACATCCCACTGATGTCCTTCAGATGATCACAATGTTCCCTTTAACAGATCCAGGGCTGCAGAAATATCTCCAATTTTTTTTATTTGATCCCATTATTACAGCAAATAAATACTGAAGGTCTTGCTTAAACATAGTATTTCCCTTAGCCGTGTGACCTAGATAATTTTCAAATACATCTTGTGGCAGGTTACAGCCAATAATAAATATCTGAAACTCAGGTGACTGAAGTAGAGTGAATAATGACACAGAACCAGTGTGTGTGCTAGTGTTTCCAGCCCAGCTACCCAGCCATCAGCTATCCTCCAGTCACTGGGATTGGAATTTTCGCCCTAGTCTTCACAACATTTTCTCTTTTTGTCTTTAGTTTTCACATAGGTCATCTCATGTATCCTGCTGAGATCTTTTCTATCAGCTTGAAGTTTTGTAAGATTCAAAGCAATGGTAGCCTGAAAGTCATCCTTTTTTATCATGAGTAAGATGGATTACTTTTCTAACAGCTCTTCCTTGGCAATGCTTTCCTCTACTTCAGAAGGGTCAGTGGCAGCAGGGTCTTTACTGTGCTCCTTGCAGTCATCGCTGAGGGCCCTTTCCTTAGGTCTCAGGGCTCTCACCACTGCCTCTGACACTCGCAAAACAGAGGAAGTCCCACCTGTGTCCCACTGGGTCCTGGTCCCTGAAAAATCCTCTTTTGAACAGTAGAGGATACTTATCTTTCCTCATTTGAAAAATATTTTAATGCTGCTTATAAGCTGGTGCCCTGGAAGCTAGCTGCTCGGCTTCTCCATCCAAAGTGTTCTCCCTGGAGAGGCACCTGCAGATCGAGGAACTGGAGTGGCATACCTGGCTTTGAATGGCGGATTAAAATGTCTATATCTAACTATTTAGAAGTCAAGAAACTGAAACGCTTTCTATTTAGGATTTTGGCAGAACCAGCTTGTAAGTTTGAAGAAGCTATTCCGGGAGGGGATGCAAGTTCTACAGTCACCTGAATTGGAGGATGCAGCAGTAACACAGGGGTCGGTGGATAGGAGGCGAAGGCCTGCTTGGATATGGTCACAGTCCTTGGCCAAGGACGCTTGAATCTAGACCACGTCAAGGTAAAACCAGCTGCATTTGGTGATTGATACGTTGCAGAGAGTATCAGAGGCATAGAGGAAACCACTCTAAGGTTTCTTACTACTAGTTAGCCTTTAACACAGGAGCACCACTAGGAAAATGCAAAAATTGTGAAGAGGCAGATTTAGAAGATGGCAGTGTGTTCTGCTATGGATACATAGGTTTGAGATTCCCCTATGTTACTGAGAAACATCAATACACACAATATATTAGTATTCCTTCCAGGTTTAGTATCTCTTGTTAGATGTTAGCATTCTGAAATGAAGCCACTTCCAGAATTTCCCTCTAGAGGTTACCAATATGATTCAGAATAGGAAAAAATAATTGTCCTTGTTGATTAAGTACCTACTCATATACTTTTAGTTGCTCTGTGTACACACGGAAGTGAAGCTTAACTACATGAAGCAGCCCCACTGCTTTGATTTGCCTGTAAGGAAGAAACTCACCTGCACAGGATCCAAAGGAAGATACATAAAGCTTGCTACAAAGAGAAAGTTAATAAATCTTAAGTAATTAAATGCTAGCTGGGTCAGGGCTGGATGATGGCAGATGTCTACGTGTGTGCCATGAAAGGAGGTGGAACCAGGGATTGAGGTCCACACTGTGTTGTCACAGGTTGGTTAACTTCATCTCACAAACAATTTTTTGACACTTACAAGGAGTGAAATCATTTAGATTTACATAATGATCACATTAATCATAGTGAATTTGTACCTTTACATGGTATATTTTAAATCTTTTTTCCTAATTCTCCCCATCGTCAGCCCCTCTTCCACTTATCTATGAAGTTTTATTTCCATTTTATCCTTTTTCCCATTTCTTTTCCTTTTTCCTTCCTCCAGAGCCCCTTTCCCGTTCCTTTTGAGCAGCTCATCCCAGTTCACTATCTAAATTGTACTAATACACCTGATGAAAAAACAAACAAATCCACAGATGATGCAGACCACATTTGGCTGGAAAAACATGACATATTTACTTTATTTACTGTTTTTAGAAAATATTTACAAACACTTATGAAAGCAGTTTGACCTGGTGGTTTACATTCTTGAATAGAAGCACCTCTGTGTAGAGGGCCCACACACTGTTTCTTCAAGTGTGTACTTTTAAAAGTTCTGCCCGGGGCTGGTGAGATGGCTCAGTGGTCTAAAGCACCTACTTAGAACAGGCTTAGCAAATCACAGGGACCGCGGTTCAATCCCCCAGCACCACATGCCAGCCAGCCCCGCCCCCTGGTGGGCTGAGCTGGCCACCCACCCACACACACACACACACACATAAATAAATAAAATAAAAAAATTAAAAAAAAAAAAGTTCTGCCCACACTACATGCCAAGGTAATAAATTGCAGTACCACCTCTGCATAGG
>NW_004524618.1:8803604-8813560 GCF_000260255.1 Octodon degus | reverse complement strand
GATAGAAGAGAGTAATCAATTAATCAGGCTGTAGACAGACTGAAAAGCTCTAGGCACGAGCGCAGACTGGTCCGTTCTGCCCCACTGTCATGACATCTGTCCTCTCTTTCAGTGCCAGATGTGAGGTCAGGTGTTTGGCGGCCTTGGATTGAGGATGTGACCCAGAATCAACAGTTTAAAGTCATTTGTAGTTTAATAAACATATCTATGAATATGAAAGGAAAATTGGGGAAGCATTGTAAACAGCATTAAGGCCAGGGTTAAGAGGCAGGTGGAGAGGGCTGGAGAGACAGCTCGGCGGGTTGGGGAGATAGTTCAGTAGAATAAGCACTTGCCTGGTAAGCGCAAAGTCCTGAGTTCAATCCCCAGTATGGAAAAAAAAAAAGAGGAAAATGGAGGGAGTTGATAAGAAAGAGAAAACTTTTGTAGCAGAGTGACCAGAGTTCAAATTCTCAGATAAGTGGTCCTTGAGAAGAAGTTTCCTCATTTCTTTCTCAAAGTAATAGAGGCAAAGAATACCATTTCTTTTCAGAATTTTTAGAAAATTCAGGAAATTATGTACAAAGTAAAGCTACACATCATGATTTAGGTATAGAATATCCCCCAAAACCTCATGTTATCAGGGTTTGCTATTTGGAAGTTGAGCAGGGCACCTGGGCACTGTACTCCTCAGAGCTGTGAGGAGGGGGTTTGTTGGAGGAGGGCGGCCCTGGGGCTTGACCCAAATGGTGCTCTCCCTCCCTCTACCTTCTTGCCTCTGCTGCTTCCTATCTGGAGGATTAAGCAGCTCTCCCTGCCCAGCCCTTTCCACTGTGCCTCCCAGCCCCAGAGCCACTGTTCTGTAGAGTGAAACCTCTAAAAATCGGAAGTCAAAATAAACTTCTCCTCCTTTAGGTTGTGGGTAATGCGTATCGTGTCGCAGCTATGCCAAAGTGAACAGGACAATATGTGTTATCGCAGAACGGTGGCCATTACCGTAAAATACCCAAACAAGTTTGTGATTTGGATATACTCCCTGCATTATGCAGGTAGACAGAAAATGGCAATTTTCATTTTTTCACATACTTGATCAACAGAAAGGTGTCTCTGTATGAAGGGTGGAATCAGTTACTTGGTGAATGTATGCTAGGGGCTCATCCCTACCCTGCTGTGAAAAGTAACGAGGTGAAGACCTATACACATCATCATTCATGAAGTATTTGATTATTCATTAAGTAATATTTTCATGGATGAAGTATGCATCTTATTTCCTTTATCTCATTTCACCCCACAAATTTAATTGTTGAGTTTAATTATAATCACTTCATAATTACTGTGTTTTGGCATTAATTATGCCACATCAAGTCTTTAGCTATCATTCAGCATAAAACACACCAAGTTCTAGAGACACACAGCCCAGTTAACCTGAAATCCAACTTTCCTTCCTTCTTTCCTTTCTTCCTTCCTTCTTTCCTTTCTTTCTTCCTTCATTTCTTCCTTTCTTCTTTCTTTCCCATTTTTCCCTTCCTTCCTTGCATCCCTCATTATTTTCATTCCTTCCTGTAACATATTTGGAGGGGCATATTGATGGCTTATTTGATCATTAGCTTTGTTATCTCAGGAGCAGAAATACCTCCAGCTGCCTTACGGCCCGCATGTGCTAGACATGAGCTTCTCCCCTTACGAACCCACGTCTTGGGCTCGCCTTTCATTACTCTTTCCAGCAAAAGGAACACTGAGGTTGTCTGGTATGCACAGCATAGCATTAGGTACACATTTGGGTAAGTATGGATTTTTTTCAAAAGTGCTATTTTCTGAATCTGATATCTGTCAAAGGAGTATTGTGTAGTAGAGAGGCCATGAGATTCTATTCAAGATTGAATCTTTTGTTCCAGCTCCAATTTGCTGTTCCTTTTTGAGTAAAATGCCTTATCAATCTGGAATAATAATTCCAACAAGAAGTTGGCCTGAACACTATTGAACATGCCATGTAACTCTAAACTTTCAGCTGCAACTCCTATAATATTCTGTAATACCTTAATCACTTCTGGACTCAAACTCTCTCATAACTATCCTTTTTACAATTAAGGAAAAAGTTCTTCCATATTTCACCCGCTGAAGACAGTATAATAAATATATGTCTATCCTGATTATACACTTGAATGTCTTCTCTGACATATTTTCATTTTGCACTACACGTAACTGTACATGCTAAAGATAGAAATTTGTATCCACCATTTCATCTCTACCTGGTATTAGCAGAATTGCAGAATAGACATTAATGCCAACAAAGCACAGAAAACAGTGGCATTTTGGAAGGATAGATGAGATTGTGGATGAAAGATGTAGCAAGAGAGCAAGTGTGACAAGCAGGAATGCCAAGCAGGGTGCCCTGGTATGCTGACTACAGCCAATAGTGGCTAGATATGTGTTCAGCAGGACTCCAGTGCTGCACTAAGACAGCAGGCCAGTGTCCTCCAGGTACATAACCGTCCCTCCCGCAGGAGACGGGCACTTGGCATCCTAAGGCGAGAGCCTTTCATAAATAAAGTCTACCCTCATTCTCAGCACAAGAAGGTACTCAGACTGAATTAATATACAGAAGACCAGTATATTTAGCAGGAGAATGTACCATCTGCTAAGGTACATCAAGGATATTGACTCATGTTTCACTGTCTCATATTTTAGGGCAGCTCTATAAAGTCACAGAAGATCAAAGTTCTTTACTTCTGCTTGAAAAACTCCAAGGAATTCTTGACCTCCAACTTCAAGACAGTTCCCATTTTAGGAAATATCTTCTTCAGAAGAACTGTGACTTCCTTTCAGTGGTGCCAGCTCAGTCTTGTCAGTACACACAGAAGTAGGTCAGGTCTGTGACAGCAGGACGGTCGGTCTTTAGATACTCAAAGCCACCAGATTGTTCCCTGCTGGCTAGAGTCCTAGTGCCTTATCTCTCCTGCCACCCCTGCTCTGTTCTGAGGAGTTGTGATAAATCTTAGTTTCTCCTAAATTTATCAACCAAAACTTTTACGTCATTTCAAACTATTCAGTGATTTTAAGACTAATGGCTGTTTCTGCGAACGAATTTAGCACATACTAACATGTCGCCTCCCAGCCAGCCTGCACTTCTCCTGGGATAGTCTTCCAGCTCAGCTCACATGTTTTTCTTTGTCCTAGTTCACTACGGTCAGTTACTTCAGTCCCACAACAATCCTGGGGTAAATGACACAAAAATAATTTATAAGACTTTTTATCAGAACTTTCTGTTCTTTATTTTGTGAATTTTTGAAATATGCCACAGAATTTTCACATCCTACAGCATAAAATAAGATCATAAAATTTTAGTGTACTTTTTTTTCATTTATGTGTATGCATGTTTTAAAAATCAAATTAACAGCTATTTCTTATTTCTTAGTTCTCCGAAACCTCTTTTATTTTCTTTCAGTTTTTACTTAGATATGCAAGTGTATTTCTAAATAATATAGTGATTTTAAAAATCAACTGGAATGAGGGAAAGGAGAAAAGAAGGAAGGGAAAAATATATGTATATACATGGATAGCTTGGAGAACTGTAATGCTGATTTCTATTGGTGTATTGAAAGGAGAAGTTAATTCTCAATTGTCTTCTTCTTTTGAATATTTTGATCAATTTTGCATGTTTCTATCTGGTAATCTTACCAACTAATTTGAAGATAGCAATGTGCAAAATAATAATCATTATTGAAATTTTTAAAAATAATTGCCTTATTTTGTAAAATTTTTGTGGTACCTGTTGATATCATGTAAAGACAGATAGAGATTAATCATTATTCTAAAGCCCTTTCCCATTTAGTTTCTCCCATTTTCCCAACATATTTACCCATATATTTTCGGGATCAATAAATATTAACTGTATACATTCATATTACTATGCATGTAATTCTTATAACAGATACATGAGCATATTTTAACCGAAATGTTTGCTTTCATTTAATATCTCTTGTTGCAGCCAACTATCACTAGTTTTATTGTCTCTATTAAATTTGTATTAATTAATTTTATCCTAAAATATCCAAACATTAATATTCTATCTTATAAAAATTCCACAGAATTGTCTCTTCAAGAAACGCAGGTTATGTGGTATAATTTGCATTGCTGGGGTTTAGGATTGTTTCCTAGCTGGTATTTTCAAGACTCTAAACCATACTCCTTATTAATAGACTTCCTTTCCTTAGGCAGGTAATAACTCTTGAGTGGATTCCTCAGAAATAAATAACATGTCATTGGAACAACGGAGCAAATATTGGAACAAAGAACAAGTTATTGTATGTACAAAATGTTTACTTTCATATGTCATCAAGAGAAGATGAATGCTTAAATTGAAAGTAAAATAGTTTTACTTCGAATTTTTTGCTATTCCTTCTGTTCAGAGGTCGCATGCATGACACTCTCTCAGTGCATCTAGGCTAGTCTTAGACTCAGCTGAGCAAAGAGATCTGGCAAAATATTCTGGAAATTGAAACTCGATTGCCAACAACCTTTATGGCAGCTACCTAGTTCTCTGAGAAAACTTTTTCTTGGTGTGCAGAGCCCTGAAACCGCTGTGCCATCAGAAAACTTTAGGCAGCTCTGTGGAAATGCTGCAGGGAAAGAAGTTTGGCAGTCCCTGCGGGTTCAGCACCAGCCTAAAGCCCATCTTCAGCTTTGGAACTGGGGTAGATGTAGTTGAAGAAGGCAAATAACCCATCTGTGAACAACACCTCTGAGGTCCTGGACTTAGGAGCCTGGCCAAGCTTTTCCAGCTCCCTGGCTGAGGCCACAGTCACCTGGAGAAGAGAAGGGAAGGGAAGGGAAGGGAAGGGAAGGGAGGGGAGGGAAGGGGAGGGGAGGGCCATCACTCGTGTGCTCTGCATAAATCTGTGGGTAAAAGCAAGTGGTCATTGGCTTTATGCCACCATTTTAGGGTAGTTTTGCACTCAGCAACTGACTAAATACCTACCTCTGAGGACTTCTGCCTCTGGGTGCCACAGCTGGGAAGCCTGCTGTAATTCTGAGTTTGCTGTTTTGCACATGAGTTCATAGGCTTCCTCGTTGTTCTGTTTTCCATTGCACAGCGATGCACACTGATTTTCTCACCCTGTTCATTACGCTGAGTGCTCAGCACTGTTTCAAACTGAGGACAGGAGCTGGCTGAAGTTCAACATAGAAATGCAAGTTAGTTCCTTTCATTCTGTCGTGTCAGTCTGAAAAGTGAAACTCTTCACGTTCATTCTTGCTTGTTTGACCTTTCTGAGACGCTATTGGGCATGATTATGACTGTAGTCAAATGGCCAGTACTCTTACAAACTCGTTGCATCTTTGTCTCAGCTCAATTCTCTCCAGTTTCTCCCTTCCTTTCATGCAAATCTTATGAGCCAAAATGGCACAGTTCAAGTCTTCTGTCCTTAGGAAAATTTCCTAATGTTCTATCCCTATTTTTATTTCTCTTATCTTTTCTAAAATTAATATTTCGCATTTATCATTGTTACATGCATGACAGTAAGCAGTTTTAGATCACTGTTTGCCAGTAGAAATAGCAGTCAAATAATTAGTTTAAATTCCATGTTGTCAAAGTAAAAAAGGGAATAGGTAGAATCAATTTTAATAATGTATTCTGTTTAAACCAATACAGCCAAAATATTGAAATATCATTTTAATAGGTTAGCAGTATACATTATCAATGGGAGATTTCAATTATTTTTGGTGGAAAGTCTTCAAAATACGGCATGAAATCTGCACTTACAGAACATCTCAGAGCTTTTCTCAGTTGTCGTTTCTGCCTCACTCATACTGCGGTACGCTCTAAGTACCCTTACCTGGACACTACAGGACACTGTGCGGCACACACACCCACAATCTCAGCACTGGATCATGAATTAATTACAAACTCTAAAGCCTGTCCCAGTGGGTGCATAAGGCTTTGGGCGGACAACTAAACACAAACCATAAGTACCTACCTCCTCACAGCCCATTAGCTCTAATGCCCCCATAATCCAATCACCTCCTGAAAGTGCTACTTATGATCCCATGAGACTCTTGGGAGACATCTAGATATAAACTATAAGGAGGGCTGCATTTAGTCTCTGGTCTCTTCCTCTGTCTGTCTCTCTCACCTTCTCTGCTCGCTGGCCTCTATGACATAAGGAACTCTCCCCTACCACATGCTTTCCACCATGTCATTTCTATCTCCCCACAGCCCAGAAACAGTGGACTTCAGTGACCATACGTCGAAACCTCTCAATTGTCTTCTATTGATCTTTCTTTCCTAATTAATACTGACTTATTGATTATGAATTTTTCATATATAACAGCATGCATTTCTTCAAACTTGTTGTTTTTAAATTTATAATCACCTTATTAATTTCTTGGGGCCCCTTAGTACCTGGCGTGATGTTAACAATATTGTGGGCATTTGAAAAATCCTTGGCTTTCTCTCTGTATATCTGTGTGTCTCTCTCTTTTTAAATATTTATTTATTTGCTACAGAGTCTCACTGTGCAACTCAGACTGATAGTGATTCTGAGACAAGCTTCCCCAGAGCTGGGATTACACGTTTGCACAACCATCTCAGCATGAGGCTGGCATGGTCTGTGGTACTGGGCATCAAACCCTGGTCATTGTGCTTTCCAGGCAGGCACTTAGACCATGGTGCTATCTTCCCAGACCACCTTTCATTTCTATCTTTATCTTACTTTTTTATTATGCTCACCTTGCTTTTAAAAAGTATGAAAAATGACTTAAGCAACATAACATGAAAGTGCGCTGATTGTCGTGGTAGTTACACCAATCAGAATGTTTGGAAACATCAAACTTTAATTTCTCAAATAATGTAATCTTCATCAAAGTACCTGCTGAAATGCACAGTGAAAACTTCTCTGGAATAAAAAGTATGACTTGCTTCAAACAGTTGAGAGAGAAAGCTTGTAAGTATGCTAAATTTAGGAAACACACTTCGTGAATTATTTTAAAAGATGTAAAATCATGCCAGTACTTGTTCATGGTAAAAGTAACATATTTGGCTGCAGTGAAAAATATCTTCAGTCAATTTTTATGTTCTCAATGATCTACAATCTTTTTTTTTTCTTTTTTGGCAGAACCAGGGATTGAACTCAGGCCCTTGTGCTTACCAAGCAAGCGCTTATTCTACTGAGCTGTCTCCCCAGCCCCAAGACCTACAATCTTGTTATTGTCATTCTGTAAAGTACAGATGCCATCAAACCATGCAGAAAGCCTTTGTTTCTTAGGCTTTTTGAGCAAGATGAAACTTTGTGACTTCTTTCTCATTCTTAACCACATTTTAAAATAAATGTACTTTTAAGCAAAGCTTGAAAATCTCTTCACACTAAGTAACCAAAATGTTTTAATTTTCAAAGTAATGTGCATTAAAAAAATACATTCAAAATGCTCTTGGACAGGATCATTAAATGTTCTACTTATATAATTTTAAACTCACTTAATCTCATTTTAATTTTATGGAGTTTTAGTGTAACCAGGGACATGATGGGATTGCAAAATTGACCAAACCTCGTTTTCAAACCCTTTATCAGACGACTTCTAGAAGCAAAAGGAATTTACAAAATGTAGAAAACTCCAGTACACTTTCTAATTAAGAGCCAGGAGATATAAACTGCTAAAGGCTAAAAAGAGAAGTTTAACCTAATCCAACACCAGTATTTGGCTCTGTGGGTAACTAAGGAGTAAATGCTAATTCACACCGAGATTAGAAGCCGTCTGCTAAGATGATACATCAAAGTCTTACTCTGTATATTCTTGCTAAATTGTCTCTTCCAATAAGTTTATTTTAAAGGTTGTGTAGTATACAATTGAAAGAGAAGGGGTTTTTCTTTTCTATGAAAATATAGATCAAGTAATCAGATATCTAGATGTGTATTATCTCCAAATCAAGAGAAAGTGATTATTTGTTATCTTAGTTCATGCAGACCACATGCTGTAGCTAAGGACCACATTATACTGCAGAATGGAGGGCTAGGAACAGTAATTTGCATTGTACATTTTGGGAAGCAGGGGAGACCAAGATCAAGGCACTAGCTGACTTGCCGTCTGGCAGAGGACTGCTTCCTGGCTCAAACACGATGTATTAATAACTTCCTAGTTAGTAGGACAAAGTGTATGACATACACAACTTATTTTAGCAGGTTTCAGTCTGCAGTCAACTAGCACCAACAGAAACACATTATGAAAAAAGATATAGTGGGAAGAAAGACCCTCATGTCCGAGTATCTGGGCTGCAGTGGCGGTAAGAGCTAAGGCAAGAGCTATGACCCTCAAAGTCATCACCCCACTCCTGCAGTACTCGCCGCCTCCCTCCTGGCCTGACGCAGCCCATCTAGCAGTAAACACACCCATGGACCGATTCCCTGATAAGGTTAGCACCTTTGTGACCCAGTTGCCTCCTGACGGCCTCACCTCTGAGCACACAATATTTCTGGGGGGGGGGGCAGGGGGATATTTTAGATCTAAACAATAAGAGATGACCACCTTTTTGCTGTGGTCTAATGTGGTGGTACAAGCAAGACTGCTCTCTGCAGAGTGTTTTTATGCTTGGGCCTTCTATTTATGTGGGCTCCACCCATGTGACTGTATCAGCTCCCGAAGGCCCCACCCCCTAACCCCATCACATTGGAGGTCGGTGTTGCAGTGTAAATTTAAGTGACAGAAACATTCATACTTCAGTGTTATTTTCCAAAGAGTATGATGAGTAAAGGTATGACTAACACTACCAGAAAACAATAGCTCATTCAGACATTTCTTGAAGACCAGTTCTTTCTCTCCTGTGCTTCAGTTGTGTGTTCATTATGCAACACATGAAAAAGCCACATGAAAATTAATGGCAAGAGAAGTGTTGGTGGACAGTGATCTGGAATGTGTTAACTTCAGAGAGCCAACAAATGAGCAAAATGAGATTAATAATTACAACTACCACTCATGTGGCATATGATACTCTCAGTACTTTTGCCTATTATGGTTTATATAAAAAATGTGCCTCTCAAGAGGAGGTTCTGGAGAATGACTGGGTTCTGGAAATCTACAGAGGATTGCTGTTAGGAAGCAGGCCCCAGTTAGCAGTGAGTCATTGGTGTGACCTGCAAGACTGACTCTCCCTCCTTGGCACTTCCTTCTCTGCTTCCTGGCCACAACAGCCTGAGGATCCTCTCCTCAACAATGGTCCTTGACCACACTGCTTGTGCCCAGGAGACCATCCTGCAACCATAGACTAGAACATCAGCCCACAGAGCCTCTCCTCCTTGAAACTGTGGGGTTGGGCATTTGTCCCACAGATGAGGAAAGTGATTAAGACAGTGTCATTTATTTCATTCTACCAGTGAGGTAGGTAGGAATATATTTATAACTATTTTATAAAAGAGGACATTGATGCATGCAGATGCAACATGATTTGTTCAAAGTCAGGGACAGCTGCACAGAGGAGGACAGAACCAAGACACGCCAAGGGCAGGGTGTGAGCTGTTTGCCTTCTGGGTTATGGTTGGTTATGTGATAGGTTGGAAGCTGGCGAGTGCAACATCAAGGCAGTAGTGATTTGCTGTGTAGTAAAGGATTGCTTCCTGGCTCAAAGATGATGTGTTAGTAGCTTTTTGGTTGCTGAGACAAAATGTAGGACATGCACATCCTCAATTAGTTCATAGTGGTTAAAGATTTCAGTCCATGGTCAGGTAGTCAAGGTAGAAGCATCACAGAAGAAGGGCTTGGTGGAAGAAAGCCACTAATTGCATCTGGGACACAGAGATAGCAAGGTAGGGCCAAAGTGCAAGATCAGTTGTTACAAGGTATCAGTCTAAAAGCCAGCCATTAATGCGTAATTCAGAGTTATCTATATATCACAATGTCATAGGTGTTATTTAGAATGTCCCCCCAAGCTCACTGTGCTGAGGGCTTGCTTGCCATAGCATGGGTTTGTAAGTGCTTGGGCTCTGTGGATC
>NW_004524618.1:8791919-8793599 GCF_000260255.1 Octodon degus | reverse complement strand
CTGCATAGGTGTATTTCAAGATGCATACACTCAAAACCCCTCTAACTCTAAGAAATTTATCCATCCTCTTCATCTGTACCAAAATCAAAGTTCTCTGTCCTGACTATCCTGACTACCCTTCCTGTGTGCTGAAATAATCCTTTCCCAAAATATCTAATTAATAACATACCTGTGTTCCCCAATAAAGGAGGTGTAGCGATGAGTTGTCTAAAACACATGGAGTATTTTGAACACTGGTGCTGACAATTTGATAATGAATAAGCTACCAGAAGAGTGGTTGCCTATTTTATCAACTTGCACCTATCAGGATTACTGAAAAATACACTAGAATTCATCCAAAGAGTCTAATATAAAACAGAATAGCCATCAGAAATGGCAAAAAAGAAGATGGCTACCAGTGTATGCGGCTTGGTAGCTGGTTTAAAAATTAAGTTCTTAGCCTGGGGTGATAGCTCAGTGGCACAGCAGTTACCTGGCAAGTGCAAGGTGCTGAGTTCAAGTCCTAGTAGTACACCCCCCTTTATTGACAGTTCTACTACAAAATATTTTAAGTATAGTAATCAACCCTGGTAACAGAATAGTGCAGTTCTCTGATATGGCATCTCTTGGTGGCACTGATCATTTGAGATTTGCTGCCATAATAATGAGATTTGTCAGTAATATTTTTATACGTCTTTAAACCTTTTTATACTCTTCTACCTCTAATGATGTCCCATAAGTGTGATAAAAGGATCAAAATAATCTATGCATATCATTTAGTTGGAAGAAAATTATTTCCTCTTCATGTGCGATGCTCCTTAATTTCAGTGTCAGATTACAATCCTCTCCTAAGGCACACACTGCGCCCTATTTACTGCTGCAAAGCTCCTGCAATCTGTGCCTCAGTCCACCTGTTTCATCATTATTGTAAAAATGAAAACCATTTGAAGTGTATTGAAACTAAGTAACATCAGGTCTAGGAGGCCATTGTCTAGTAGATTAGCGGCAAACAGTCAACTCTGCTGAATTAAAGGCCAAAGTAACATGCACACGATCACAAAGATGTCATGCTGTAATTACGGAATGCTTATATGTTTTGTTTGGTACGTCTTCCTTGGTGATGCCAACGACTATAATACTCCACCTGTGCATACTTTAAATGTTGAAATAAAAATAAAGGCGGCGACATAGCGCGGGGGTTTCCGCACCGGGTTCTTGGAGATGGCTCAGTAGAATAAGCGCTTGCCTGGCAAGCACAAGGGCCTGAGTTCAATCCCCAGTTCCACCAAAAAATAAAAATAAATAAAAAAATAAGAAATGCATCCTTTGTGTCCAAAAACATAAAAGTTCTACCCAACGAACCTCTTCGTATCTCTTACTGATGTGTCCTAAAAATTCTTGGTCTGTAGTGGAAGGTATCCCCACTGCAACACGCCCTGTGAGTTGGGTGAGTAAGGTTCCACACCTCTAGTTCAGAGCACGCATCAAACCCTGCTCAGGGACCGCTCCATGACTATTGATAAAGGCAATAGTCCCTGGTGATACTTTATATTTTAAAGTGCTGGCTGTTCAAAAAATGTTATAATACTTAAAAAATATTTTTAGAAAGAATTAACATCTACTTTTCTTTTTACCTTGTTTGGTGTGCTGGAATCTCCTTCTAGAGGTTTCTAGAGTCTTTCTGCCTTGAGGAAAGTCTTC
>NW_004524618.1:8772168-8789763 GCF_000260255.1 Octodon degus | reverse complement strand
TAATTTCCTGGTGATTAATAACATCTGTAGTTATTTGCCCTTGGACAGCTAGGAGGGTATTCTCATGACCTTGTTTAAGTGGCAGTGTCTGGAGGGCTTCAAAATAATTTCTTTCCCTATAGTATGTTATTCCCTAGACATCCTTAGAATTTTGAGATTTATTTATGCTGGAGGCAGAGGTTTTGGAATGGGTGGTATAATCAATTTTCTCTTCCCTAGGGGTCATTGGTCCTGAAGATAAGGAAGTACAGAATCTACAAGCACAAGAGTGGAGAATGAATGGAGTGCAGTTCATTAATAAGAACAAAGAGAAGCTGTCGCTAACTACCAAAGGAGGTGCCAAGCGAGGATGAGGAGTAGGTACCTAAGCTCAGGCATTTTATGTGTTTCATTGGGTTATTATTTTTTAATAATTTTATTGAGAAACAAATAGCAATGAGAAAGCTTCAAAACCGATTAGTAGGACAGTTTCAATAATTAATACATTGCATATTGTTGTCTTCTTAGTGGTTATTCATAGTACAAGATGCAGACATTATATCCCATCCACAAACATGGTGGGCCCATAAAAATGACACAAGGAAAAAATGTAGTTGTTGCTTTTAGCTAGGTTGGTAGAGTCAGGAGGAGAAGATATGTTGCATCTGACTTCCCAGTGCATATCTTGGTTTAACCAGGTCCTTGCCTGCAGTGGCATTTTAACCTAGGCCTCTGACTTTAGAACAGATTCCTCCTGCTCTCTGCTTTCTCAGGGAGGATTTCAGTGATCTTCTTTCTTTTGTGTTCCAGTTTTCCCAGGGTTTATTTCAGATTATTCAAGCCCCTTTCCTAGATGCCTATTGTTGGTCTATCTCTTTGCCTGAGTCACTTGGAATCTGATTCCAAATAGGTCACAAGTGCAGAAACTAGAAGATGGTTAAAAAAACCCAGACCATAGAGCAGGCTCAGAAAGTTTCAATTGAGATTAAAGACTCCACTGGAGGTTGAACTCCAGATAATATGTGCTATTCTCTGACAGAAAATTTACCTAATTTTGCTCATGACCTGAGACTTTTCAGGAGACTAGGGTTGAGAACTGTAATCTAAGTAATCTGATTGAGGAAAATTCAAGACAGCCAATCATTCAGGCTGTGGCTTAGATACTGTTGGGCGCTAATTTTACCAGCTTTGGCTTCAGAATAAAGAGAACGTCACTGTTGAATGATTTAAAGTATATTGAGTATGCGTTTAGAAGAAGCTACATACTTTGAATCATGACAGTACAAAGAATGTCTTGAAGTCATGGGAAAAGTTAGAAAGGACCCATTGTTTGAAGACTCAGGAATGGAAAAGTGAAAGACTTAGAGAAGGCATCCAGGCATAGAAACTGTACTCCAGAAAAGCAATGGTAGCCTAGGAAACATGAATTGATCCCTCAGGATTCAGTTCACAGTGCTCACTCATCCAAGTACTCAACATTAACCACCAACAGTACACAAGGGACCTGGCTACTGCTCTAGCTGGTGGCAGACTTTGGTATTATCCACATGATACTGATTTTATAAGAATGCAGAATGGAAGAGTTGTGGGTTCACTCTGATTTCAAAAGAATGCTTGGGAGGCTGGGTAGTGTGCACCTGAAAGGAAAGTGTGTGAAACTGAGAGTGAAGCTGAGATCTCAGGAAGACGAAGAAGCTAGGAACAGAGAATGTCAAGGGAAACCCATAAGGAATGAGCAAAGAGGAAAGTCATGAAATATGCAATTGAGGGAGCTTAGGGGGTGGCATGACGGCCTGGATAAGTAGGTATGTATTAATTATAGAATCCCAGGCCACATTCACAGGACCGTTCTCAAAGCCCTGTATGTGAACTTCTTATGAGAACGCCAGCAGGATTTTGGTAGGATGAACTGGACATGATTTCACCCTGCAGAGCCAGAGATGCAAAAAGATAGTTGTCATGGGTCTCTTTTCTACTGTCTCCTTTAAGGTAGCCTGCTCCCTTATGGGGAGTGTATTTATTTTCCTACTTTTACTTGACAAAACTTGCTCTTTAGAGCTTGTTTATTTTCCTATCTTTTTCAGGAATAAGTATAAAACTTTGCTATCTATGGTTTCTATCTTGATGGATTTCTTCCTCAGGACACAACAACCCAGAACCACCTCCAGAAGAAGATTGGAGCACCTCGACTCTGGTAACACAGCAATGCCAAGGGGGCAGGGTGACCCAGCCCATTGAATTTCATTTCTTATCTTACCCTGGGTGCCAGACATTGAACTATGGGGTTTAATGCTTATCCTGATAACTTTGAGTTTTCCTTCGTACCTTTGCTTCCTAGCCCTCTATTCTTTTCTTGGGATGTTCCCTTTTACTGTTACATGTGAGCATTCAACTTTTCATTTTATTTTTATAGGGGTTTGCACTTGAGAATTTTCCTGAAATCACAGAGGAGACTCTGAAATTGGTCTTTTATCAGTGTTGAAACTATTAGGATTTTGGAAACTATCAGAGATGGACTATGCTTTGCATGAAGGTATGTGCATGCATCTTTGGGGGACAGGAAAGAATGATATGGTTTGTATTTAGAGGGTCCCCAAAGCCTCATGTGTTCATAGGTGGGGGGTTGGAGAGGTCTTGGCTCACAGATATAACATTCATCAGTGGGCTAGTCCACTGATGCTGGGAGGTGGAGCCTCGTCACAATAGGAGGGTCACTGGTGTGGCACCTGGGCAGGCACGACTCCTTTCCTCCTCCCCTAATCTCTTTCTGCTTCCTCGCACCTTGCCATGGGCTGCTTCTGCTCTGTACGGCCCCTGCCATGACACTCTGCTAGAGAGGCCATGATTACGAACGTAAATCTCTACAACCTGTGATCCAAAATAAACCTCCTTTCCCTTTTCAGGTGTATCTTGTCGCAGCAAGATGGAAAGTATCCCAGATATTAGGTTAAAATTTAGATTGTTGGGCAGGAGGGATAGCTCAGGGGTCTAAGCATCTTCCTGGAAAACACAAAGATGCAGGTTCAATCCCTGGTACCACATACCCTACTGGTCCCACCAAGGACCTGCAGTGCAGGCCACTGAAACTGGGAGTGGTGGCCCATGCTTGTAATTTCAGCACTGGGGAGGCTGAAACAGGAGGATCACTATGAGTCCCAGCTGGATAGAGACACCTTGTATCACATATATAAATAAATAAACAAGATTTTTAAAAAATGATAAAATAATTAGATTGTTATTGGGAAGGGAAGATAGCTCCATGGTCTAAGTACATACCTGGAAAGCACAAGAACCTGGGCTCAATCTCCAGTACTGTGTGTCATGCCAGCCCCAGAGCCCTGGGCACACAGTGTTGGTCACTGCAGCTGGGCATAGTGGTGCATCGCTGGAATCCCACTGCTGAAAAGGCTGAGTCAGGAGGATCACTAAGAATCTGAGCCGCAGACCCTCTACCAAATACATAAGTGAATAAAGTATTTTTAAAGAGTTAAAAAAATTACATTGTTATTTTATACATTATATGTTCTAAATATGAATCTCAAAATTACTAAATGTTTATTATTTTTTTCAAAACTTGAAATGAGAATAATTCTTTTACCTACTTCAAAGAATGAGGAAGTTAATTTATATAAAATACTTGTAATTTAAAAAATACATACACGTGCATATTGATTTTGCAATACTAAATGATAAGCACGGATAGTCACAAAGAATTTAATATTCTGAAAATAAGGAGAAGAAAAGATCATAGATACTTTATATGAAAAGCATTTCTCATCTATTCCTAAATTATCAATCATTAGAATATACTTTATTAAGACCTATCTTAGTTATAATTGAATAGGTTGACTTGGTTTTCTCGTACACTGTGGACAACCAATTTGTTTTTATTGACAAAGTGGGAGTGACTTCTTGGAGAACTGAGACCACAGGAGGTTTCCTCACTCATGATGGGTAACAGGTTTGTGCTTGATTAGGGTTTGCTTAAATGGTTATCTGTTTAATATCTTTTCACTTTCAGAGATGAATCCTTTAATACTTCAATGTGTGCTGGCTGGCCTTGATTGACTAATCAAATATAGTAAGAAAAATGTTTTTCTTTCAAGATCTGAGCCTAGATATTAAGAAGCTTGTAGATTCTATCATTTCCCCTAAAACCTATCACTGTCATCCTTTGAACAAGCTCATGCTATCCTTCTGGAGAACGAGACCCAAGCGGGGGCAAAAATCAGCTGTCTCCATGAATCATCTTAGTTCACACATTCCTGTAGGTGCGGGGCAGCAGCCCTGGAACAGGGGAGCACAGCACAGGTTGGCGGGGCTATCTGCTCCCCTGCACACCAGGTAGATAAAAATGTGTTAAGCCATTGGGTGTTGGGATGTCATGTCACAGGCCACAGACAAGTGTTACGATGAGTAATGTTTGCCATGAAGAAGTGAGCAGATTAGTGTGCATTTCCTTCACTACCATGGTTACCTTCATTCATTTGATATTTTTCTCCTTTTTTTGTTTTGTAACTTCATAGTTCTAGGTTTACCATGATGGGATCAAGACCATTTCTTAGACTAGCTGGGCACCGTCATTCCCTGGGTTTTGTGTGCTCATACTTGCTGGTGGTACAGGGTGTGTTTCTGTTTTCTGAACCATATACTTTGGAATTTTTCCTTTTGAAATTTATGTATTTTTATTGGTGTTTCTTTGTAGTACATAATGATTACATGTATCATGGGCAGTTGGTGCCTGTACATGATATTTCTTAATTTTTGTAGTCCATTCTTCCTTCCTCTGCCTCCTCCACTTCCCAGCATCTCTTAGACCCCTTCTGTTTATTCTTTCATCTGGTTCCTTGGCACTAGGTCACATGACTCTAGTCTCTGCCTCTATCTCTAGCCTTCTATCTCATGGCCTTCTTCTCTTTTTCTTGTGTCTGTCTGTCTGTCTGTCTGTCTGGGACAGGGTCTTGCTGTGTAGTCCAGGCTGGCTTTGAACTTGCTGTGTATCCCAGGCTATAAAACAGATGTATATCTGTATGGCTGCATACATGTATACACATGTATATGTGTCTATATATATATACTATACACATTTGTATTACATGGTGACCACATTCTTCAAATTTCAACAATTTGCCAGCTTACTCTTGTCAATGTGTATATTTTTCTTTCTAATCTTCATCTGGTGCCATCACTGAAAAATTGTCTGTGACAGTGTCTCACTGGGTTCATACAACTAGCAGATGGGCAAAGTTAATGGCCTATTACTGCACAAGCATGTTACTTTTTTGTGGTATAGTTTGCATATCAATCTAAATATTTTTTGTAGAAATAAGTAATCTCAATATTGATTATTCTGAAAATAAAACCATGGTGGAGCCTGTCAGGGAACAGTGTATTCCATATTTTCCCCTGTTTCTTATTTGAATATTTTCCCATGTGACCTATCTGGTTGGCAAATAGCTGATTGTGCCATGAAAGAGGAACAGGAGGGAGCAAGCTAATCCACAGAATTCCAGTGAGCAGAGGGAAAGGGATCCCTGTGTTTTTGCGGGAGCTCTGCATACCCAGGGCAGCGCCAGCATCTCTGACTTCTTTGCAGGCAGGCTTTGTCAATAGAAAATGGCTTTATTCGTGCCAACAGCAGTTCTGTCTCTGCAGGTCCTCTACAGTTATGATGGATCATGAAGATGCTTGTGTTAAATCTAGATGTAGAATCTTCAGAAAATACCCTTTATTTTCTTTCTGAAGCAGACGACGTCATAGGAGAAGATACAAAAAATCACTTTCTGCACACTAACTTTTAGATTAATGAGAATATCGAACCATTCTAATGATAGATAGGGAAATTATTTCCACTGGAACTTTAAGAACTAAAACTGCTCTCTTTTAAATTAAAGAGGTCTAAAATTTTTCAAGTATCAAAACTGCATGAGCAATGAAGAGGTACAAGTTTACAACCTATTATGGAGCACATTAATTTCTTAACACGAATAATGTCTTCTACTTCATTACTGCTGGTGTGATCTTTGTGGAAAAAGAAGCAAAAGAATGAATATGGGTCAGGCTAATAGCTTTTGCAGAGAATGCTGAAATTTCTCTGCTTGATTAGTATGATGAAAATTAATTTTATTTCATTGGCATTTCCCTCACTGTAGTCTGTGTCCCAAGCCAGAGGTATGATCCACAGTATTTAGAAATTAAATCTAGATTTGAACTATATCTGGAAAAATGTTTCACAATTTGTCTAATAAAGTTAGAAAAGCACTGAGGAAAAGGTGATATCGGGATGGAAATAAATGACAATCCAAATTTTATGTAAATTAGGCTCTCACGTGTCGTCCCTGGGAGATGAAAATTTGCATAATGAACTCGCGAGCCTTGGAAAGATGATTTTCACACAGAACACTTTAAGTCCTGCTTGGCTTCATTTTGCTGCTGGTGCAAAGCTAACAGGAAAGAGAAAGAAGCTACGGGAGAAACTGCTTATTTTGTCGGCAGGATTTAGAGAGTATGTAAGGACTATAGTTTGCTTTGATTGAAAATTTAGTCTTTCTAGAGGTCACAAAATATTTACACAAAATTAGGCTTGGACCAAAGGTCAAATAAATCATTTAGGTATAAACTCTTTCTCACAGTCTTTCAAAAGTTGAAATTGTTACCCTAGTAGAGTCTCAGTTGAACCAAAATTCTTCTAGTGTCCTAAGAAAATTATTGCATAACAGCTTGGCAGAAAGATAGAAAAATGTTGCACAATTGCTTGAAAGAAACAATTGTTTCTTTCTTTATTCCTTCTCTCTATCTCTTTCTTTCTCTCTCCTTTATTTATCCTCCCTCCCTCCCTCCCTCCCTCCCTTCCTTTCTTTGTTCCTTCCTTTGTTTTTCCCCCCCCTTTCCCTCTTTCTCTTGCTTTCTTCTCGCTTATATGATTGCATCTTGGCCTCTCCTCCCTAAATGACCTTTATTTAAATTCAGCAGAAAGAGATATTATATGTCCAGAGCTCCAATTAAAGATCTAGAATTTTCTTTCAGTGATGAGTGCTCTGGTGTGTTTGTCGGGTTTCTTTTAGGGTCTGCTGACATTTTCTAACTACTTCTGATGGTTTCCATGGCATGGGACTAACCCTACGTTAGTCACTGCGCCCAGGAGGTTTCCATCTTCTGTATGAGGCATTTCTGAACAGCATGAATAATCAGCTGTGCTTGGACTGTCTCCACCAGAACAACCTGTGAAGAAACAAGGGGCTATCACTAGCTGGGGAGAGCAATGCGGGCCCGAGAGAAATGTCATGTGTCTCCTCCGTTTTCAATGCATCCTGTAGCCTTTTTACAGACTGGCAGCCTGTGAATTGTGCTCTTCCCTCTCCCACTGTCAGCCCTTAAATATCACACACGGCCCTCTGCTAGGCTGCTCACTTAATTTCCTATTTCTTTTTTCCAGCAAACACATATCTCTTTACAAACACTCCATTAGTTTTAATGTTTGTCTCAGGGCTCTGGTATGTTTGAAGGGTTTCTCTAAGGTCTGCTGACATTTCCTGATTGCTTACTGTGCCCTATTTCTGTTTTCCTCCTGGGCCATCATTCTTGGAAAGCCCTTTGCCTCATCAATATTCTTTAACACTGTTTGGATTTGTGGTTGCGCATTCAAGCAGAAAAGGAGGCCTACCGACATAAGCAGAATCTCATGTTTGTGCTTTTTCAGGAGCCGGAGAAATTCACGGCAAGCAGAGGAGCAAGCTAAGACAGGCAGGCTACCCCTTCCCAATGGGATGAGCAGGACACAACTCTTACCATAAATGCGGACTGCTGCGGTAAGAAGAGATGAATTGTTGAATATGTGCAGCTTCGGCAGGCACTCCTATTTTACCACTCTAGAAGAGCATAGTTAGAAGCATTTTTATATGAGGCTGAGAAGCCAAAGCTATCACACTAGACCACATTAGGTCTCAGTACCAGGCAGTAGTCAGTGTTGATCCCTTGAGCTGGCTGGTCACTGAGAATACTCTTAGCTGGCCGTAGGTGGTGCAGTCTTTTCCACGAAGACTCATATTACAGGGTGAATTGTGTCTCAAACATGCTTTTGTAGGTAAAGTTGGCCCTGGCTGGTCCATAGTTCTGAGACTCCAGTAGTGAGCGCAAATTCTCGATAGTCTTGGGCTCACCTTGACCGTGTGGTCACGTGGTCACAGTATGGGCTGATGTAGCACAAAGACCTCCTTTACTCCACAAACTCTCCCCAGCTCCTTTTACTGATTTTGGATGATACTTGACTGTTCCTACTACAGTGGTGCTTCTAAAATGTTGACTTTATAACACTATCATCCTTCCTGCTGTTACTGGGTGGCATTCCCTTTTATAGTAGGAAATTGAATTGAAAGGATAATTTTTAAATGTATGTTACAAAGTATTAATACAGATATCCATTTTGCCCCTGTGTTTGTCATGTTTGATAAAAAAACAAAGAAGAGTCAGTGCAAGTGTGTGTAGCTCTGGGTTCCTCACCCTTTGGACCAGTCAAAGACCTCACTAGATAATGTTTATTCACATGTTGGTCACTTTCCATCCTATTTTCATCAGCATTGGCTCTACTTGCATTCTTATGGTACCAATTAAATTAATCTCTTAAAGTTATTGTCGTGTCTTCAAAGTACAGTGGGAAGTTATGTATTTTTTCCAATGTGTTACAGTTCAAAGAATTTTGGACCAGGAATTAAAGAATCATGGGTGTTGGTAAGTAGACTGTAAGACTCAATCTCACACCTAAAAAACAAAGATGCTAATTTTTTAAACTTTTATTCCGAATATTGGTTGACTCTTGGGTTGTGTCCCAGTGGCTTGCTCTGAATGTTTTTGATAGATTTTTAGATGACTTTTGCATTAACAAATTTCCTAATGCTGGGGAAAAAAATACCTGACACTCATCACTTAAAAGGGGAGGGGTTCAATTTTGCTCATGGTTTTGTGAGGTTTCCCCCTTATAGCTGGTCAGCTCCAAGGCAGAAAAGGCCTGGTGGGAGGGCATGGGGTGGGGGGATCTGACCTCACAGCAGCCAGGAAGTGGAGAAGGAGGAGGGTGGAGCCATGGGGAAAGCACACCTTTCTAACCCACAGGATTCCCCGCTAAGCTGCCTTTGTAGCTATGTCCTAAATCTGAACTCAACTTTGTGGGGGAAATTTAAATCTAAACAATAACAAGTTGTGAAGAAAAGATGCAATTATATTAAGGTCTTAAAGAGCATCATTTATGTTCCCATGCAGCCAGAAACTTCTCGTTAAAGGAATAGGCTTTACTGTAGGATCAAAATTATTATCACCACCACAGACATCAGCATGGTCACTATGCACCAGGGCATTATGTGTTCTGAACATGGTGGCAAAGCGATTGTGAATTTTCTTGTGTGATCTAATATAAGAGGCAATAAGATTACTTAAATTTCATAAAAGAGAAAAAATTAAAATGGGAGTTTGCCCAAGCAGTAAACTAAGAAGTGACAGAATCTAGTTCTCAAAATCAATTTGGTCTGATTACAGTGTATATTCTTTCTGCATTATTCTGTATCCACTCTTTTATGGACAATAAATACAAAAAATTATTGGACTTTATGAGGGACATTATCAAGTGTGACAGGAGAGCATTATAGGAATAGCTTCCTCTACGTTCTTATACCTTCACAGTGTATATTTTACAGTTCTACTTCCTCTCAATGAAATAGTTCTGAGGTAATGAGTGTTACCAAAATTAGGGTTTGAAACTTTGTATCACTCCTCTGAATGTTTCTTTGTTTTAAACTGTCTTAGGAAACACTGTTGCTCTGTTCTTCATTTTTATGTTTACAAAATGGAATGTTCCAGTGATTCAGCACTTTTGGAAATGCTGACTTACAGTAACAGGCACACAAATGTCTGAGGTCTGTGCCGATATCCCTACTTAAAAGGGATTATTTGGAGCAGGGGATACTTGCTAGTTTTTCTACCAAACTTATGACAATATAATCCATATTTTGACTTCTGAATTGTATTTCATTACCAAATCATGGATTCTGTTGTTTCTTCATAGTAGCACTCAGAGAAAAAAGAAAGAGAAAATTGCGATATACTTGTCCCGGGCTTTTTTTTTTTTTTTTTTTTTTTTTTTTTTTTTTTTGGGGAAGGGCCTACAGAGTGTTCAGGATCTCACTACTACATCAGACTCGTAGTGATCAGCTTGTTTACAGCCTCCCAAGAGCTGGATTACAGGTGCTCACCACCACGACCAGCCTCAATCACTGTCTCAGCTCGCTTCAGGTCTGGAGTTGGCAGGGCAGGCCCAGGTATCGAACCCCTGGGTGCTGCATCTGCTTGTAAGCGCTTTAAGCTGCTGAGCTATTTGCCCGAACCCAGGGATCTCAAACTCTTTTACATCTACCTTTATCTATTCCAATCTATGCTGTGTAATTTTCTAGATTTTCAGGGGCCAGAAGAATTTGAGTATTGCCTGTATATTTATTTAAATTGTATTTATTAAATACATTAATATTTATTTAAATTCTACTACTTATGTATTTATTTAAAGTTCTTCCATATATTTCCCTGGAACCTTGAGCATTGCATTTAAAAATTAAAGCTTTTATTTTCTACTGTTGGAGGTGGGAAATTGTGAGTGAAAATTTATGTTGTCAATCATTTCAACATGTCATAAGGAAAATATCAAAAGAATTTGGGAGTAGGACTGGTTAGCCACATGGCTGCAGTAAGTGGCTGCTACCTGTTGGCTTCCACATCTGGCATTTTACACTTGGGCCGGTGAGAGCCAAAACAGGAGTAACAAAGCTACAACTTGGTGTCTGTGTTTATGGGAAACATATACACCCAGACTACCCTGAAACTTTTGCCTCAACCTCCGTAAGCACGAACTACTACATCTTGCCTGTGAATAATTTTTTGATTTTTTTTTATCCATCTTAATGAGAAAAAAAAAGATAAAATAACAATGAAACAGTTTCAAAACAGGCTAGCAGGACAGTTACAATAATTAATACATTGCATATTTTTGTTGTATTCGCGGTAGTTATTCAGAGGACAAGATATTTGCCTTTAAATTTTCTTCATATTGTCCCCATGATGTCGACTCAGCTCTCTGCTTATTAAGGAGAAGTAGCAATAGGCACAGCGTATGTGAGCCTTGGGTGCCCACGTAGTTTATTGGGCGTAGACTACGGAAAGGGCATGGAGGTGGAGGTGGAGCTGTGTATTCCATTAGATGATTTTTCTCCATGAAAGGACAAAGGAAAGACAGTTTTTAAGAAAGACATTAAGGCGAGAAACCATCCATTTTGTGCCTCTACGGTTCTATCCACATCATATTTTGGTGCTAGAAAAATGGGATTAGATGTAAAACAGCCAATCTAGGAAGACTATTCTGTATTCATCACATACTTAAGCTTTATAAACCATGTCTTAAGTATTCTTCCCACACAAACCCTATGTGGTTTATGGCATATTTCACGCATGACAACACAACAGATACAAATTAACATAATTTTTAAAATTAGAATTTCTAGACACACATTTCACCATCTGAGCAGGATGCAAATATTAGAGTGGGATACTTAAAAATATTTTGTTGAATTTTTAAATCCAGTGGTACCAAATGATATTTTCCCAATTAATTCACATTTGTTTTCTTATATTAGTTTAAGATCTTGGGACTCAGCTTGAACTGCTTTTTTGCCATGTAATCAAGATTACCATGTGGATTATTTTATTTCACTGTGAAAAAAGGACAAGGAATGAAATTCAGTGTATGGTCCTTCAGACTGAGAGCTGAGATGGATAACTCGGGTGAGCTGGCGTCCCCCTTCAATTTCCTTACAACATCATACTTAATAATTTTTCTGTATTACAAAATGGAACTTGCAAATTTCTACATAAGCTAAACAAAATATAAAGCAGGAGAGGACTGATATTTATTATAAGCATCTAAAATAGATACAACCCACTTTAACCAATTTAGAGATTAAAGTAATGGAAGCCGGAAAGTGATTCATTTTTCTATCTCTAAACATCACTTATTTTATTTTCACCTGCTGCGTTCAAGACAAGTTCCACCCTCATGTATGTTTACATTTTCCTCAAGTCCTTTAGCAGCTCATCAGCCACACAATCAGCTGTTTTTCTGGTTTCTATTTTTCTTTCCTTTTCCACTGTTTTCCATCCTGAAGAGATAAACCTTTGCAGAAGAAAACCTCTGACCTTGAACTGACTCAAGGGCTCTAGATGGGTAATTCTGTCTATTATTTTCTTAATGCAAACTGAGGAAGGTTTTATGTATCTTCTGAAAGCTACATCTTCAATTCCTTATTACACATCCAGAGAGAAAGTCATGCATTTCCTGCTTGAGTCCTTGAAAAGAAGTAGCCTTCCCTCATTTTGGCTTGTGCATAATTTATAGTAACAGGGTCTGAGCCAATGGGTAGGAAGAGGTGAATCCGGGCTAAATGAGAGAGATCCTTTATCCTTCCGAGTGGCTCTCTAGTTCTGTGTAGGTGACAATAAAAAAAGAGGTCTTCAGGACTCATACACAAACCAGCAAATCACCTTTCTGGTAAATGTTCTTTGTTATGACTAGCTGGTGGCTGAGCTCCACATGACCTCATACATATTCTCGCAGGTGGTTGTTTGGAAATTGCAAGAGGGTTTTGCGGCAGATATTGAGTGAAGGATGAGAATACGGATCGCGAATTCCTAGTGCTAGGCAAATTCATCTGCATGTGTCCTCAAATCAGAGAGGCCACTAACAAGTAGCAGGAGGAATTTCAAGAGCAGCTGCTCACAGTGGAATTAGTTTAATCAGGTCACTGGCCGTAGGAGGACAGAAATGAGGAAATTATTCAAAGCAAGTGATTTTCTGAGTGTCTAATGCACCTGTCCTTAAAAGTAGCTGAGGTTGGAGCAGGAATGGATTCCCTGACCATGCATCTGGAGAGGAATAGATTAAGGCCAGAAAAGTTTTGACTGGTGACTGTGAAAGCTTTAAAATGGGCAACAGAAGAGAGATATTGGGAATGCAGCTCTCCAGGTCTGAAGAAAAGAGATTTCTCACCTAGTGTGAGAAGTTTTGCCATTTCTTTTTCATCTCAGGCACCAAGATTTGAGATGTGTTTTTGGTGAGAGGGGACAGGAAAATAGGTCACATGTTCCTTCTGCTTCTGCTTTTACTCCACAGAAAGAGACAAAGACAGGGAAGGAGAAGATAAAAAGAAACCTTAACAATTGATGAAAGTCATAGTATGTAGAAATATCGCAGTGGGGGTAGGATCTGAGCCGTGCTCTGAAACTTCATGAGCAATCCATCATGAGGAGGACTTGATAAATTTCAGAGTCTGATTTATTGGTTCTGATGTATGGCAAATGTTCATTTATGTCCAGGAGCTGCCATTGCTGTTGGCCTGAGAGCCTCATTAAGCATGCTAACAATAAGAGATGCAAGTGGAATCCTGGTTCAGTCCACACCCAAAAGTGTGAGGGGGAAAAGATGAAGTAAAAACAGACACTTTCAGAGTCAGGGCAGGACTGTTTGGAGGCTGAATGTCAATATTTACTACAAAATTATCTTGTCACATTCCTAAAAGTCCGGACAAGGCTGAGAAGCTTGAAATTGTCTGTTAAATGAATATTTGCTTTTGGAAGCAATTGATAAAAACCACCTCATTTTAATTCTTTTTTTCCCTTCTTTATTTTTTAAAGAGAGTACAAATTAGATTTAAAGCAAAAAATTACCAGCGATACAGAATTTCACCAAACAAAGTAATATGAAGTTTTGGACAACTATACTGTGCTTTTTTAGTGATCTATGGAAAGGGCCAGTTAATGCTTAATTTTTTTTAATCTCCATTTGAACTTTTTCCCTTCTTAATTTCTTATGCATTTCTTTCTCTTTCTTTCTTCTTCCAATTTTCCATGCATGCATCTGTTAGCCAGGGAGATATCTCAGTAGAATTAGTGCTTGCCTGGCAAGCGCAGGGGCCTGAGTTCAATCCCCGGTTCTGCCAAAAAAAAAGTACATGTATCTGTTAGTGTGAATACCTGGTTGGAAGGCAAAACTATGTATTATAATAATTCCTTTCTCTTTTAACTTATGTATTCAACAAATTATAAGCTGATTTTTCACACCGTGATGGTGTCTTGGAATGGAAGATGGGACAGATTTATAGATACACATGTGGTTTATGGGAATTGCGATCCTTGTATTGGAAGAAATAATATGGCGTGGGAGTAAGAGCAAGGAAGAAATAACATGGTGTGGGAGTAAGAGCAAGTTCTTTTCAGTCTTTGGTATGGTGTGCAGCATTGGTACTGGAAAAAGCATAATACTTGGTTTCTTTCTTTCTTTTTGTGTTACTGGGGATTGAACTCATTACCCTGAACTTGCCAGGCAAGCGCTTACTCTATGGAGCTATCTCCTCGGCCCCAATACTTGGTTTCTTATCCTCCATGAATTTCAGCTTCCTCATTCTCCAAATGTGATAATTATGACACATGTAATCTTTCAGTGTTACATGGTATTAAAAGAAAGACTTCATATGCATTAGTCAGTGTGGGACTTGCTAATACAATGTGCTTATTAATTTTTTTTAAGAAAAGAAGACAATTGGAAAGTGGAGAAAGGGGATAAAAGATGGAGAAATAGACATGGCAGCAGAGCGAGCTGGACAAGGAAAGAATATCTGAAAGTGAATAATTCTGAATGTGTTTATTCTGATGGTGATTACTTGGTGAATTAGAAGTGATGTGAAGTTCTTTTGTGTTTTAAAGAAAATCTAAACTTCTTTGGTAATCTGTCACAAAGACAAAGTAATTATCATGAGGAATGCTTTAAGGATACCCATCCCAGCTTATTTGTTCTGTCACAGAAAACTAATTTAAGGTAGTAGAAATGAAAGGATAGAACTTGAGAGGCTGTAAGAAGGCAGGAAAAGCAAGGGCAGGGGAGCAGGAGCTGTGCAGAAGCACTCGGACCAGCGGTGAGATTTGAATCTGGGATGTTTCTCAAGAGACCATCCACAGAAGTCTGAATTAATTTATCTGTTCCCAAGTTAGTGCAAGACTCTTGGCCCTGTGGCCAGTGACTGATGCGGATGCTTCTGGGGTCTCTGCCTCGTCATCTAAAGACGAGGATATCTTCAGGCGTCCAAGAGGCATCTGAGCTTCAGCCTGCTTCTACCCAGCTGCCATGCATGTTCACCACACGTGGCTGCTAGCGCACAGACTATGAATACAGAAAAGACAGGACTTACAGGCGCAGCCACAGTGTACCTAGACACATAGCGCTTTGGGATAAGGGTAAAGTGCAGACACGTTGTTCATTAAGCTAATTCATCTTTGCTAATAAAGGTCAACTTTTTTCTACTAGTGACAGCTTGCTCGCTCACTCAGTATAGTTTGTACTGAGGAAGAGTTCATTTAAGTGAGTTTTGGAGAAGGAAAAATCCTTTCATCCCCCTCACCTGAGAAGGGAGAGGTCCCAGCTTGACTTCTAGTTATGGGCAGAATCTGAAAGCAGCATAAATCATTGTCAGGGATCATATCTGCATCCTCAAACTGTCCAGCAATTGCTGGTGTGCTGTCTCCCTCTATGCCATCTTCACAGTGTTTTATTAAGTCTTCTCTCTGGACCCTGCTAAGTTATACTGGCTGCTCACAGACCAGGAAATCAGGCCTTCTAATCTCTGCAATGAGGTTGACCTGACACTGGTAATGGGATAATCCTCTTTCGTAAGTATAAAATACAGAGTTCTCCTGTTGACCTTGCTCACCCACTTCTCATAATACTTCCCCTGTGTGATCCTCTGAGTGTCTCCCCTCAGGGTCTGTAGGCAAGGCCTGACCTCTCATTACTGTGAGCACCCTCTCTAATGTTGTGATCCCTAAGGACAAATCTAAATTCAATACTAGAATCAGCATCACCATTATTGCTTTCCTCTTTTTCATTAGCAAGAGAGAATCTTGTTTCTTCTCCAAATTTAGCATTCACCATAACATACAAATGCTCCCATGGAGAGGCATTTAGGTCCCTCAGTACAATGTGTGAAATAATGGTAGAGTATTCTGGTGAGAATCCTAATTTAGAGCAATTTAACCAAGACAGCTGGCTCTCAGCAATGGAGAGGACTTTCCAGTGGAGCATAGCTTCTGTGTCTGGCTGCTGGTGCCTGGGCCTTTGGCCAGATCTGGCAGCCGACACCATCTGAGGAAGTGTACTGTGGCTGGGGGCATCCCTGCACAGGTTGGGAGGGAGCGAGAAGAGATGGAATTCTGAGGAAATGATGTTAACTTGCACGTTACTGTTCTACTTAGGATTGTGCGCCTGTACTCAGGCCTTAGTCACTCTCCAAATTCACTTCGAAAATGGTTATAAAATGTTATTCTGTGCACTGGAGGTTATGTGGCAGAACAGACAAGAGTAAGATTGAGTTGCAAAGATAAAATGAAAGGAATAAACAATAGATTGGCACACTGAAAAAGGGACAGTATTCTATGTCACATATATTTATGTAAAATCCAAGGGATATTTTTGTTTTTATTCTTTCTACCCGATGTCAGAGCAGGGATGGAAATCAGTTCGTATTAACACATTAAAGCTACTCAAAGAAACATGACATGTCTTGACATCACTAAGGTAGATTTACTTCATGGGCCACGAGTATAGTTAAGCAAAGGATCTCAGAAGGAGGAGGAAGAGGACAAGATGATTGGCTGCACTGAACAGAAATTTGGACTCTGAAATCTGTGTGATTTAAAGTTTCAATTTGGCCACTTAACAGTTATTTGACATTGTTCTATTTAACTGCTGTGAGATTTCGTTTCCTGACCATAGAATAGAAACATCTATCACTACACAAAACTTATAGTTGTTGATAGTATTAGTCATAATATTCATAAGGGTGAGCAGAAGTAGCAAGTGGAGGCTTTAGGAAGGCAGGAGACATGGGAAGCAGGTGTATTTAGCTGAAGCCCATTCTTAACTTTGGTCAGAAAGCCAGACTGCTGGAGTGTTGGTTTGTAGAAAGAACAGCAGCTTTCGTGCTATCCCTCCAACCAGAAGCTGCAGAAGCCATGTTGGCTACCTGCAGTGTGAGGAATGTCTCTCCTAGAGTAATAGATTAAGGTCCAAAGACTAGCAATGACAACAACCATCAGAACGAAGACAAGCCAGCTGTTGTAGTGGTGATCTACAAAAGACAAAGCTTGCTCGTGTTGTGCTGGAAAACTTGTGGCTTGTGTGTTGTGAGATTCCCATTGTGTAGCTTCACACTGATCAGTCATGGTAACGCAGAATCCTGCCTCCAAATAACTGGATCCTGAGAAAGACCCACGAAAAAGCGACAGAATGAATTACTTGCTTCCCTCATCTCTACTTGTCTCAGTTAAAAATCTGTCTTTTATCTCTCTCTGTCTCTGTCTCTGTCTCTGTCTCTCTCTCTCTGTCTCTGTCTCTGTCTCTCTGTCTCTGTCTCTCTGTCTCTGTCTCTCTTTCTCTCTGTCTCTGTCTCTCTGTCTCTGTCTCTCTGTCTCTCTGTCTCTGTCTCTGTCTCTGTCTCTCTGTCTCTGTCTCTGTCTCTCTGTCTCTGTCTCTCTGTC
>NW_004524618.1:8770461-8772068 GCF_000260255.1 Octodon degus | reverse complement strand
TCTCTGTCTCTCTGTCTCTGTCTCTGTCTCTCTGTCTCTGTCTCTCTGTCTCTGTCTCTCTGTCTCTCTGTCTCTGTCTCTGTCTCTCTGTCTCTCTGTCTCTGTCTCTGTCTCTCTGTCTCTGTCTCTCTGTCTCTCTCTCTCTCTCTCTCTCTCTCTCTCTCTCTCTCTCTCTCTCTCTCTCTCTCTGGACCAACCTTTACTGCTATAGAAACGATGAAATGATAGAAACAGACTAACTCTTAAAAAGCACATAATTTACGTTTAGCATTACAGAATAGGGCGCTCAAGAAATCTCTAAGTCCCAACAAAAGATTATGGATTACAAGAGCAATAAGTAAGTCAAGTGTGCACCTTTGCCCTAGTCACTATTGGCCAGAAGGTCACAGTCATGTGACATCCTAGGACAGCACTGCTGTGTGTGTCAGAGAATTTAGAATGAAGTGGACACTGTAAGCACCACGAGAGAGAGGGCAGCCCACCTGTGTGCACACTGGTCCGAGGCCTGCATGTGGTCTTCCCGGAAACGTTCCCACCTTTCAGCTCTGTCTGCATCTTGTACAGCAGGGTGGCTGTGCTTCAGAGCATTCCACGCTGAAGACTCATGTGGAAACAATGTCTTGTATCCTGCTTTTCAATAAGGCAGGACGATACGGTCTCTCCCACCACTCATTCAGTACTTTTGTTTTACATATGAAATATATTTTAATTTAGATTTACTTATTTTCTTACAGAGACAGAGTGAATAGAGGTGGATTCCTTCTTTGTATACTCTTCTAATAGGTGATAATTAGCACTATCATATGCTAATAAAATACCCAGTTTTCCTACTAATTCAACACAAATGTTATGTTGATCCATTTTTTCTCCATGTAATTTCTGCATTGAAGGTTAACAATTAACTTTCCTCTAAATGGCAGAAGAGACACAGTGATGTTTCTCTGCTTGTTGAGAGACACTGTCAGCTGTCATTCTCTGCCTCCTTTGCTTCCTTCCCATCCACTTGAAAGATCAATCCTACTGTCAGTTTACAGAAGCACCTGCATGGATCTGAATATATTATTACTGGGGAATCATATTGACAAAATTCCAAAAAGTGGCAGCTTGCTTTTATAATGAAATATAACTGCTTATGACAAAGAATGAGCTTAGCAGATGCAAAAGGGCATCAGTTATTGTCTTTTTCTGAGTCTTCAGTTCTCTCCTGCAATGTAAGTCGTTTCTCACCCTGGTGCTCAGTGATGTCCCTAGTCCACGTCATTAGAAAGACAATGGCATTGCTGCTAGAACAGCTGTATTTGGAGAAGTCTTTAAAGGACCTTTTCATACCTGATGCCGGGCCAAATATTGTAGGTACTTGAATTCAGCAAAATAGCCCAATAGTCCATAACAGTAGTGAGTTATCAGCAGAACTGGCAATTGTCTGAGATTGTTGACATGAGCCTTTTATAGCTCAGCATATTAACATAGCTTTATGTTTTAAACCACATGGTTGCACTTTTCTGCTGGATGGTTAAGACCAAGTTAAAGCAAGACGTTTATAGCTAAAAATGTAACTTTTGCTATCTGACAAGGTCAGTCAAATCCCCTCAGGATTTACCCTGGAA
>NW_004524618.1:8759381-8770356 GCF_000260255.1 Octodon degus | reverse complement strand
TATATTTGCTCTTAGTTCAATGAGAAGAAAGATTTGTACTAATATTGTTTAGACAAGACATCATGTCTGCGTCTTGTCCTCTGAATAACCACTACGAAGACAACAATATGCAATGTCCTAATTATTGTAACTGCCCTAGTAACCTGTTTTGAAGCTGTCTCACTGCTATTTTATCTTTTTTCTCATTAAAATGAATAGAAAATTTTAAAAGAAGACAGTGGCAGGCCTGTGTATCACATAGCTTAATAAGTCACTTCTCATTTTATGTTAAAAAGGACCTTGAAGTCTTGTACGTACTCTGATGGAAAGTTCTTGTGCTGATTAATGCTGATTGTCATGAACACAGAATTATGACCTGGACAAGTCAGAAAATGTCCCAATTAGGTAGTCAAAACAGGTGAAGCCCCAAGTAATATTTCAAAACCTGTATTAAAAATGAAATGTTATGTTCTCTGCATGCTATATATCTGTCAATTATATGTCATGCACCAGCATTAAATTATTCAGACTATAGCTAAAACATATTTAGACCTACCTTTTCAGTCCTCACCCATGGGATGAAATTCTGTGCTCACTAGTAGGAAGCACGAAGTTCTCTTTCTCAGCCTTAACAACAGCCACTTGACAAGCACTCAACATTTCCCGTGTACATGTGTTCGTATGTCCACCTTTCAGTCCATCCCATGGGAACTCATACAGGGATGGTCAGTGGTCCACTTAAGTGGGCTCAGGTCATAATGACAAGTCTTCCAGTTCAGACATTATTGTAGCGGGAATATTTCAGAGATAAAGCCAGAGTGTGAGCACTAGCGGGCAACCTCTGCATTTCTTGAGGTAAGACCTACTTGAAAGGAAAGAACACTGTGTCTAGATCCCACCACTGCACTCTGATTTAGCTGCACTACTATTTCATCTAAAAGACAATGAATTTCAGAAATTAAGCATCAGGTGCCAGTGAACAGACCCTTTATTTTAATTTGGAAGGTCACATATGAAAGAAGCAGAGGATGTGTACAATCCCAGAAAGACAACATATAAAACTTCTAGCTATTAACTGTAACTACAAAGAGAACATAAAGATGTAATAAGCCATAATGGAGTGGGAGGAGCAAGGACTTCAGACCCTCAAGCCTTGCTGAAATCCTGTGCCATTCATGTGTCTGCACTGTGAAGTTGGGCATGCTGATTAATATCGCTTAGCTGTTTCACCAGTGAAGTGGAGAACCAAGAAACTGTGCACAGTGGGCTCTTGAGGTGAGCATGGTGCCAACATCTCCATGAACCCTGGAGAGTACATCTCATCATCTACAGTGTGGGAGAATATTAATCTGAGGAAGAAAGCTTTTGCTGCAGAATGTTGATACTTGATGTTAAAATTTAAGATGACCTTGAACCAGTAAAAGTTTTTAATTCAAAATCCACAAATCAGATTGGACTAGCTGCTTAGTATTAGATCTTTTAATTAGATGGGAGAAGACATAACATATTTTAAATTTAAAAATATTATTTAAAGCATTGGGGATTGAACCCTCACAACATTGAACAAGAGCTCCAGCCAGGGGGTTGGGGAGATAGCTCAGTAGAATAAGCACTTGCCTGGCAAGTGCAAGGTCCTGAGTTCAATCCCGGGTACTGCAGATCAATCAATCATTCAATCAATCAAATAAAATTAAAAAAGAAAAGAAAAAAAGAGATCCAGCCCATTTCATTTTTTAAAAATGTTGAGACAGGGTCTCACAAAATTGCCCAGGTTGGCCTCAACTTCCTGTCCTACCTCAGCCCCCCAAATTCCTAGGACTCCAAGTGTATTCCAAAGCATCTTGCTTATTGCCATATTTTGATAGTCTTATAACTACTTTTGAAATATGCTATTTGTTTTTTGACATAAAAGTGTGAAGTTATGAAAAAGAAAAAAATTTGTTGCTATTTGTTGGAAATACTAGTCTTTTGATATGAGGTATAGGATACACTGAAGTCTAAGCTTTAGTTACTTTGCCTAAAAATGAGGATAAAGGTCTGATACTCTTCAGGAATTTATTACCTTTCTGTGACATGATTTTTCCTTCTACTAGTCCTACAAAACTGATACTTTTTGGGATATAATAATTTTGTGAATGACTTTTCCCTGTTCTGAAAACACTCTGCCATGGAATGGTTTTCTTCCATTTCTTTTATGTTGTCATCATATTCCTCCTAGTGTCTCTCTGCCTCATTAGATTCTACTGTCCTTGAGGACAGGAAGCATACCTTATTCAATGTATTCTGCTAGAGCTTGCACACAGTAGGTGCATAATAGTAATTTTTTTTTGTACTGGGGATTGTACTCAGGTCCTTGTGCTTGCCATGTAAGCACTTATTCTACTGAGCCATCTCCGCGGCCCTACAAAGAGTAATTTTAAGAGAGGGAAGAAGATATTTTAAAATATACTTATTAAATGTTTTAATTCATACATTATTTCATTTTCAAAAGTGCCACATGAATGTCAGGTATTATGAAATTTAGCTGAAAGTATAGTGAAATTCTGTTTTATACTCTTCTTTTTGAAAATTCTGTTCTATACTCTTCTTTTTGAAAACATTTTGTATTCAAAGATACTATTTTTTTTCTGTGGCTTTGGGTGAATAGTATTTTTTATGCCTTTGATTATAAAACATTTTATTTAAGAGAGTGGAGGCCCAGCATTTTGTCTGGATGGGTTGAGACAAAAATAGGACAGGAAGAGAAAGGTAAGAAGTTTAGAGATGACATGGCTCCTCTAAGAACCTGTCTCAGAGTGTCTCGTTTCTTCCAGGAGTGTGGAGAGAATTTTATCAGTTGTAGAAAAAGCCCAGGTATGCTTTGGAGGAGTACTTAGGACAGGTTACATTTCTTGCTGTTGTTGTAGTTACAGTTGTTTCTTCTTTACTTTGTGGAATTATTTAATTTTTGCTTGCTTTTCTTAGAATGTTTTTCATAACTCAATTCTATTTGGATGTTAAGATAAATCCCTGGGGAGAAAAAAATCCAACTGAAATATTCTTTAAGTCTGATATTTGCTAACTTAATTTTTGCAAGACTACAACAGACCACAGTTACTTTCTTTATCTCAAAATGTGCTTGAAGTTTTCTAAATTTGATTCTGAAATGAATGCTACACACATCTTATTTTACTTTGTTTCCCCCCCCCCCCAGAGGAAGACATGTTATCAAGTTAAATTGCTCTAATGACAAGACTTCAGAAAGTGGAAGAAGCTCACCTATTAATAGTTCAGTTTACAGAACAATTTGTTGCTAGCCTTGGTACTGAGATGACACTACCTGGGAACAGAGAAAGGTGGGAAAGAACCAGGTCCAATAGTATTGTAACGAGGACGGGTCTTTGGTAAACAATGCAGTTAGGATCAATTTGAACTCTGAAATTCTGCATACTGAATTACCCCACAAACATTCATCTTTCCTCCCTCCCCTCTCACCTATTTATTCTCCAATTCTGTGTTTGCTTCAAAGCATCTATGACTATTTTCTAACTATATTATAGCTGTGGATGAAAACATTCTCAATAGTTAGTTTTCCTAAGATTTGCTTAAATTGTGGGGTATTCTATCTTCAATGACTACTGTAAGCTAGTAGGAATAGGCAGACTAGTATTTGTGGCTGAATGAACACAACAGAGTCATACAATTTTTATTTAACATCTTTAATAATTGATGACACAGACTTTATGGATTTTATATTCTAAAGCAAAAATAGTTGACTCAAAATAATTAAGTAATATTTTCGAAGGTCATAGATTTGTCATTGGTTGAGCTTTGATTTAGTCCCGTGTCTCCCAGTTTCAAAATTCATATTCTTTGCAGTGTACCATATATTTATAAGAAACTATTACAAATGGTTTTAAAAATAAGTAAAATAAATAGTAAACATTATATGAGGAAGTGGACATAACAAAGCAGATTTCATATAGATAATTGCATTTATCAAACTATATCTTTGGTGTCTGGCTTAATTATCTTTAGAATTGAGACTTACTTTGTTGCATTTAAGTTTTGGCTGAATGTAGCAAGAAAATAGAGTTGTCAAGGATGTGTGTGTGCGTGTGTGTGTGTGCATGTGTGTGTGTGTGTGTGTGCATGTGTTTGTGTATGGTTGGGAGCATGTACAAATTTGGATACACTCATAGGTATGAAAAATACGAAATTGGCTTTCAAGTATGGCAAGACTTTGACTATGTCTATGTTAAGAACTAAGTCAAAGGTAATTAGCTCCTCAGAAATAGGAATAAAATGATCTAAGAAATCAAGGCAGGAAATATGAGAGAGGTTTCATCAAGGTTTAAGCCTGAGTTAATCAAATCATTGAAAGGCAGAGAAAAATTTTAATAGTAGAAGTTTAGATCTTGGTTTAGATCTCTGTGTGCAAATAGAACAATGCTCTTAGTTTAGAACTGTCCTACCATAAATAAAACTTCCCTATCCATGGAGTGTCGCAGGTAATCTAGCTCTGGGTATTCCCTATGCTCATTGTTTTCACTGAGGACTTCTGTGTGACTTTAGGTAGTCATGTGAAATGGTCAGACATGAGTAAAGAATTTCTTTGAAGTGTGTGTTCATCCCCAGAATACCAGTGTGTCTTGTATTTCTGTATGTTTGATTTTAGTCTAAAACTATTTTCCAAGATTATCAAGCAAAAAGAAAATACTTGAGAAAATGGACTGTGTTTGTCAGTAGCTTTCTGTGTTTTGTGGTAAACTGCCTTCAACATTGAAGACCTACATTTATGTCATGAATTCAGGAAGCCAAACTAATTCTATTTTCACCAGTTTATCACAATTTCAGTTTCAATTTTTGAGTTATTGCTTTGTCCCTAAATGTTAGCTTTATTTTAATTTTGAAATTCACTAATTTCTTAGATTTCTCCTTCCCAAGAATTAACCTTTCCCAAGATGATCCTGTGCTTCCACTATTTTTTCTCATGTTTGCTTTACATTAACTGACTAATTTCAGATTATGAAAATAGAAAACAGTAGTTTCATGTTACTGGAAAGATGGAGTTGAGGGATAAGCCTAGGTTAAGTGACTTCCCAAATGCAGCTTTTCTCCAGACCTGCCAATGGCCTTTAATTAAAGTAAGTATTTTCCAACATTAGAGGCTATTGTTCCAAGCTTCAGCCACTCTGGTGTCATGTGATATTGTTAAAGTGCCTGACCAGTCATGTTCCCATAAGACCAACACAGACAAAGTGTCCATAACAATCATTCATTTTAGCGTTTATTATCAATATTTTTGTGTCTTGAAGTTTTTCTAAAACCTGAGACAGGTGTCTTTGTTTGCCTGTTAGAAGTAGCGTAAGTCCGGGGCTTGTGCTGGTTGTGGCATGTTACTTCAATTAGTGTCTGTATTAAGACTCAGGTTTTCTGCACTGCAAGTGAAAGCTTCCACCTATTAACCAGATCACTAATAACTAAGTGCCTTCAGAGCATTTTTGTCGCTCTTAATACTTCTATTTCCTGGGCTCTGCCTTTCTTCTGACAAGCAATTTCTCTCATTCTTCTGCAAGTATTATTAGATAAATTAAAGATATTTAAACTATAGTCATTTTTCTTAAAATGACCCTTTGATCCAATTAGGGAGATAAGATGTGCAGGTAATATTACATGTTTTATCGAATTACTTGAAAAATTTTCCCCATCATTATCACCATAATATGGTCCTGAAAGAAGGGCTCCTAATGCAAATGATGTTTGAGTGGATTATTATAAAGAAACAAGGATCAGAGGGCATAGAGTAAGGGCCTTCCAGGCCCAAGGAATGGTGTTTCTACTACCAGCCAGTGAGATAGTATGTGCCTACACCCATACTAATGATGACAGAGTGTGCTGCGAACAGGGTCCTCTCCATCTCTGTTTAAACTTCAGAGTCCAGCAGAAACTTCATCCTCAAGTAGCTGAAACCAATGAACAAAGCAAAACAGAAATTCTCTGCAGAGCCAAGGATATTTAGATCAATAGGAGTGTTTCTTTCATGAGCATTTTTGTATTACCACATATCTGGAAATAATTTTATTTGTATAAGTAGATGCTATATGTTTTAAATTAATTTATATTTGTAAAATTCATTTTTTCTTTTTGTAGTACCAGGGATCGAACTCAGGACCCTGCATTTGCCAGGCAGGTGCTTATTCTACTAAGCTATCTCCCCGGCCCTCATAAAATTCTTATGCGGGGAAGATCTTATGTAAGGGTAATGAGAAATATATGTTAATTAGGAACATTATTTGACTTCAGTTCTGTATCATCAATCATTACCCAGCGTCTGTTTAATAACCATGACCTTGAGTGACAAGGATGTCCCGTGACACTTATATTTCCTCAGCTTCTTGCATTGCTCTGGTAAATACTCCTCAACTCTGTAGTTTTGAGGCGATAGATCAACAACACTTAAAATAGAGTCATTATCTATAAAAAAAAATTTGACTTAATTGAGGAGAAAATATATAAGGCGAATAGTACATATTACATAGTAGGTATTTAGTGAAAAGTGAGTAAAGGTATAAAGTAATGAATGAATGCATTATGTGAATAAGAACCACTAAAATAGATATACTCACACAGACAATCAGAATAACTTCCTACCAAGCAATGAAGATCCATATTTTGCCTCCATGCTGTGAATTTGGCAAGTGACAGCAGATTCCAAATTAATTTCTTGTAAATTCCAGGTGACTTCACTGATGCCTTTTGTTAAGAGTTTCACAGCATCATCAGGGTTACTTAGCCTCAGAGATTCTTTGATACCATAAGAACAAATATACTTAGGGTGCGAAATTTTAACAAATATCAACTTGAACTTTATTTTTAATAGAACCAAACAGCTATTCATGTTTTCCTGTGTTTGGAGTGGGAGGATATGGGGCGTGTTTCCAGTTTACATTACCAAGAATTGTCTCCTGCCACAAACATCATAAAAAACTGAGAAATGAGCTGTGGGGATTTCTAAGCTTGATTTATCCCTTGATAGGTTTGCCATACTGTGAAGTAACTGACTTCAAAGCGACTCTTAGTTGGATTCTACATCAAAACACTCTCTTTATTTTACTATTAGACTTGTAAAAATGTATTCACTATAGTATATATTTATATACACTGTAATAAATACATAGATTACACATAGCTACATGGATATACAGTTTTAAATGAACCAGTAAAGGGGCAGAATGGCATTGTGCCTCAGGAATTTTTCCTCTAGGGTTTGTTAAAAAAAAATCACTGGCCTCACCAGGAGGCCATGGCAGGAGGGTCACTCTGAGGTTGAGACCAGGCTGAGCTGCACAGTGAGTTCATGGCTAGCCAGAACTAAACATCAAGATCCCGTCTAAATAACAAAACAAAATAAACAAAACAAAACAATACTGACCTGTGGGCTTTTGTAAGTTATTCTACTGCTACAATCGGATATTGTATTTTAGAGTCTGACTATGAGGTCATTAGATTGGCAAGGTTGGGTGGAAATTGTGGCAGAGCTCAGCTTCACTGAGCAGGTAGCTTCTGGCATTGGACTGCTTTGCAGAAAAGGGAAACCCCACTTCACTGAAGGCCACACGTGTGGCTCTATCCTATGTGATCCATTTACAAATTATGTTAAACTATGTGCACTTTTTGCTGGTAGCAAATTTGATGCAATAAATTATGAACTTGTGAAGGTGAGTCTGCCCTGCACACTGGGTATAATAGAAGAAGAATTAAAATTTTGCTCCAAATCCTGAGAAAGCTCATTATGAAGCTGCTAGTTAATTAGGATATAAATGAGAGGAACTTTATAGGAGAAGGGGACATCTGTAGATAACATATGCTAATCTTTTTACAAGGAAATGATTCTTTGTAATTAGGAGGAAATTCTTAAAAAGAAAAATAATGATATCCCAGAAAGGGTATGAATCAAATGTAGGTGGCCAGTTGGAGCATATAGTTGGAGTGGATTCAACACAAAAGACTAAACCTCTTTCAGTTTCTACAAATCTTTTGAGTGTTAAAAAAGATATTTAAGGAATCAATATGCATTCCTGAATATAGAAGGATGGCGTTCAATGTTCTTGAGTAGGTGAGCAACTATGATGATTCCTAAACAGGAAAAAACAACATGAGATTAACTGAGAAAAAGAAACCCTGGTGGAATGCCAGAGGGCTATTTAAGGAGAAAGTGGGAATTGTTCCTAAGTCTTCTACAATTGCTGTCAGATCCCTTAGGAAGAGCTGAAGCAGAGCCTCAACTTGTGTGGCTTTTCTGCCTCATAGTAGTGGAGCTGAGTATCACACGAAGTGGTGCGTTGTCCTTAAGCCTCTAAGCTAATTCCCTTCTATGTCTCAGTTTCCTTAGGATTTCTCACCGATCCTTTACAATTTTATGAAGTCTCATCTATTTCCCTGATAAACTAAGTGTGGATATTGGACCAGGGAGTCAAGTGTAACTATCCTTTATAAGGGACTACTTTTTTTTTTTTTTGGCTGGCTCCGAATGCCTTCACGGCATGTTTGGCTGGCTGGAGTTGTGGGGATCGAACCACAGCAACCTGAGGCTGACTGCTTTGTGGAAGCAACCACTTAAACAACTGAGCTAAGGGGCAGGCCCCTGGAACTACTCTTAAAACTCATCTTGTTTAGTTTTCTTCTTTTCCCCTCTTATGTAGTAAAGAGCTAGTTAAAAGACATTTAGGCCTTCTAAACCTATGTCCTCTACTCAAGTAAAGAAACTAGTCTTCATTATGATTAATCCGATCATATAAACATGTGAGTGATACTGTCATAACCTCAAATCACTGGTGTAAAAATATTATTTTTTGAGCATTTATTTGCATTTATACATTTTATCCTAGCCATTTGCTATGATCATTGACTTCAGAGATATGCCCGATCTAAAATAACTTGACATTACATGTCCATCTGAAATACACTTGTCACAGTTCTACTAGCCATACAGTATTTGAGAAATTGATCTTATGTATTTAATTTTAGAGGACAAAATAAAGACCAACCTACCGAAACGGTCAGCACCCAAGCTTCAGACATATGAGCACTTTCCTGGACTTCGCTGGCTGGAGGAAGCTTAGCGTATGGCAACTGGGTGAACAAAGCTGATGTTTTAATAATGATTACCAGTTTTCAGAGATTTTTATGCTTTAGGGGACTTTTTAAACAACTTCAAATTTTCAGTTTAAAGTAAAGGCTGTAGTTCATTGTCAAAAAGAGGAAGGTTAGAAAGAAATGCGTTGAGTTAAGGTGAAAACAATGATTGCAAGCAATATAAATTACAGACAAGGACAGAGTGTTTTAAAAATGGTTCATAAGCACCAAGGCATATATGTGCCTTTGACTCACTGTCCCTCAAGATATCCGCTGGTCAAAAAAAAATAGGGTAAGCTTAGATATATTTTGTACTAATACACTAGAAAATGGTGAAGTCTGGGATGTGGTTGACATCCAACACAATTTGCTTCTAGGAGCAGATGATTTCATTGATACATTTTCTGTGTCTAGGGAAAGTATTTTTTGCTCTCTTTATCAGAAATTTTCTCTAGATGACACTGTGTTGGCCATCAGAGATAGGGCTGAGCTACTTCACTGTGGGTAAAATAATCCAAAAGGAAAGAAAAATCATGTGTTCTTTGTGGTGCACAAGCCAACTTCTGGAATTAGCTCTAGTTGCCTGTATATGATTTGGACTACAAACCTGGAACTAGTTTTTGTGTCTGTAGAGATGAACCGTGTTGACCAGTTTCTTTCCTATGGCACTCTCTGAGGTTGGGCAAAAGATATGACCTGAGAATTCAAGGATGAGACTTAGGGAAAATCAATCAAGTACACACTGTGATTGGAATATGCCAAGGTCATACTTTGATAAAGTGTGAGCTATCAAGAAATGAGATATTGTTCATAATTACCTCAGGGCAAGAGTGTTGTGATGTTGCCTGTGTGTGAAATTGCTAGTCTACGTGGCAGGAGGCATTTCTTTCTGAAGACACAAGAACCAAATACTTAGATTTCCAGAATGTTGTTGCTCCTGACAGAGGCCTAAAAAAGCACTCTATCCCCCTCCTTCATTTCACAGAGGGGGAACTGGCTCAGAGATCACAGAGTAGTCAGCACGCGGCCCAAGCAGTGCTCTAGAGGACCCTGGGGGGACCTGAGGGGACACTTCACTTCCTTCGTGGGAGGGAGGGAGGGCTCAGAAAAGAGGAGGGGATCTCCGGGTTCCTCTTTTCAGCTCCAGCACTCAGCTATGCTTTTAATCTCTCTCCTACATTGGGATTTCCCTTAAGAGTTGCTTTATACAAGATGTCTTCTGGTCAAATAATGTCTAAAACAGCAACAGCAACAACAAAAAAGAAAAAGAAATGAGGTGATACAGAGGGCAGCATCAGGGAGAGGTCCTGCTGCCCTTCCTTGAGAACTGGAATAGGATTTTTAAAAAAATTAATTTTATTGAGAAACAAATTACAATGAGACAGTTTCAAAACAGGTTAGCAGAACAGTTACAATAATTAATATATTGCATATTGTTGTCTTCGTAGTAGTTATTCAGAGTACAAGATGCAGACATGATATCCTGTCCAAACACTATGACTACAATAAGGGTTCCATCTCTGGCACTGCATGCCGGTCTGGCCCCACCCCCGGGCACGCTGAGCCGGGGATGGAGTCCAAGCGTGGTGGCGCACGCCTATAATCCCAGCACTAGGGTAGCTGTATATCTATCCTAACTATTTTATAGTCAGAATGGGATTTTGACCTTGTCGCAAGACAGAGTTAGGACATAGGACTGTAGTCTCTGATCCCATAGGACAACACTTCCAGTTACTGATGGAGGGCTGAGGACTCCACACCCGGATCTTCACTCCCACCTAGAGATCATACATAGGGCTCAGGCACTCATTAAACACTGATTCAACCCCAGAATGTGGATAAAAGGTCACATGAATCTGGAAGAGAACTGGAAAATGAA
>NW_004524618.1:8748545-8759083 GCF_000260255.1 Octodon degus | reverse complement strand
AAAAAAAAAAAAAAAAAAGAATTATCAGATGCAAGCCAACACTTTAAGAAAGGATTTGGTTATTTACTAATACAAAATGAATGAGGCTCCCAGTTCCCATTTCAGGTACAATACACAATCAACTTTCTATCTTAACCTACAATACAAACAGAGGCTCCATCTGAGCTTTCAGAGTGGGGTTGCATGCAGTCCAGGAGATCCAACTGGAGAGAGAGAAGCAGATGCAAGAAAATCTCTGACTTTCAGAATAAGCCCCCTACAGCTCTTTTGCAGCTTCCTGTAGAAATTTTGTGGATCTTAGTTGCTGCATTAAATGACATGTTCTTCCTTTGCTCAGTTGTCATTCACTTCTTAAAAGGAGACCCACATCTTGTGATCGCAGAATCTACAGTGAGATCAAGGGGACTCTTCTTGTCAAAAATGGAACCATAATTTGTGAAATCTCATCCTCAGCTTGTCCACATAATGATTTGTAATTCCTATCTAACATATTTGTCAGCACATCATCACATTTGTCTACTCTCGTTAGCTGGGAAACCCCCTTTGTTATCCACCAACTTTTACTTGAAATTCTGCCTTCAGCTCTGATTCTCAGATAATGTAATCCTATGCACAGCATACCTGTGTTTGAAAACTTAGAGTACTTAACAATTGAATTATTAATATTAATACTTCATTATATATTTACAATTGTGCTCTCATTTTGAGTTCTTTTTATGCCCAGGGTCTCACTTACAGCTGACACAGACAGAGCAGGGACACTACTCTGCAATCTCCATTGTCCCCAGCACTGCTTGACACCTTTTGCCTGAGTGACTTTCATTCCTTCCCCATCCCTATAACCATTTCTCAAACTTTAAGCCATGTCCCGACAGGAACTCCCTAAGGCAAATATTCAGCACATGCAAAGCCTCAGTGCCTGTCAGTGCCATCTACATTTTTTAAAGGGTAGACTCCTTGGCTCCCACTCAAGAGATGTGATTCAGAAGACATACAATACAAACAGACATTATAGTTGGGGAGATAGCTCAGCAGCATAAGTACCTGCCTAGCAAACTCAAGGTCCTGAGTTCGATCTCCAGAATAGACAAATAAATAAGACATTATAATTTACTATTCCAATATACATTACCAGCTCTAAAACACTCTTAGGTGTACACATTTGAGTAGGCTGTTATGTAAATATCTTTCATTACTTAAGTCATCTGATTAGTTTTTAGGATATGCCTGTAGTTGCAAACATAAATAATATACCATTTTTGGCTGCTTATCAGAACAATAAACTTTGTTTGATTTCTACTACAATACATAATTTGATGAAACCCAATACACAGTTGTCATTCAAACTTATTTTGAGCTGGGGCAGGGTGGCTCCCGCCTGCGATCCCAGCTCTCTGGGGGTGGAGGCAGGGGCATTGCCAGCAGTTTCAGCCCATCCTGGCTACACAGTGGGTTGTAATTCCAGGGTCAGCTGGAATTACATGATTCGACTCTGCCTCAAAAGACAAACAATGAAAACAACAAAACTCACATGTTCAGTGCTAGCATGTACAGTTAAACTATGTGTAGCCTACAGTGGATTTAACAACTGATTCCTGCGGTGTGCCAGTTAAAAAATTGATGAAAAATGAAGAAAAAAGAAATGAGAAGATAATTATATAATCAGGTATTATGGTTTAATAGATAGAAGATCAATGAACATCAAAATATGTGGAATATAAGATGCATTTCACTGCTGACTTTTAAAAAATGTATTTCCTGATTTTGAGACTGTGATGAAAACACTGAACTCTGAGTGGCACTCGTACAAGCTGCTTCAGCCGCTTCTGTTTATGGAACTTTAAGGCAACAGGATGTGCTGTCTCCAAAAATGCCTCTGTCTATGGCTCTCCAGCCTGCCTGGATTTCACGTGGATACTTGATCATATCTTCGTAAGATATAGGAGGAAAATTGTCTGCATGTGGAAAAAGAGAAAACAAAAGGATGACTACAAAACTGCACAGCACAGAGAAACTTGGCTTGCTGGGCTTGGGGACACAGAGATGGCTCAGACGTGTGGAGCAGGCGAATGTGCAGCTCGCTACCCCAGTCACAGCAAAGCCACTCAGTCCCTCCATCAGGTATATGATTATTAATTGGTTCATGACATTTTTAAATGAGAATTTGAATATTAGCTGAGATTCCCAACTAGCTATTGGTTTGTTTTAGAAAGTTATTCTCTGTCAATCAGTTATTTAGTATACAGGGTTTGTTCTTCATAACCCACCCAGTGGAAACCAAAATCCAACTGGGGAGCTCTTCACAAGCTTCCCAGGAAGAGATTTGCGGGAAGGTAAGTGTGCACTGTTCCCCACTCAGTGGAACAGCTAGTGTTTGAATGTGATCCATCCCAATGCACAGCCAAGTGGGACCTTTGTAGTGCAGAGTTCAGAGTGGGGCTTGAGCAATACACGGTACAGAATGGAAATCACGGTGCATACAGTGAGAGGGGCCTTCCACTACAAGTTGGGAGACCTGAGTTCTAGTGTTCAGCTTTTAAGGGTGTCAGCAGGAATGACTTAAATAGTGCAATATTGCCAGAACTTAGATAAAGAGTTTAGTCATCACCTGTTCTTCCCTGAAATGCTATGACATGGATTCTATCCCCTGATTTTTATTCTGCAAACTTAAGCCACCAAAACTAACACAAAAACAGCAATAACAACAACACACACATAAAAAAGCTCACAATGGGACTTGCTCATGTTGATATATAGTGAGTGACAAAGTTTGGACAGAAACTAGAACCATTTATCCCAACAAAGTTAAACTGTTACATTTGTTCATTCTCTTCTGGCTTTTGCTGTGGCAGGTGTACATGTACCTTTATACTGATCAAATATACACAGATATGAGGGCTGGGAATTAGCTCAGTAGAATAACTCCCTGCCTGGCAAGCACAGGGTCCTTAGTTCAATCCCCTGTACCAGAAAAAAGAAAAGAAAAAGCAAATATACATAGGTATGACTATATCATTTCCTTTCTATTTCGTAGGTTAGCTCAAAACCCATATGAAAGTTCTTTCAGAGGTTTGTGAACTATCCCAGGATGGGCATGGCAGAAAACTGCCTGCAAAGTCTAAGCAGGAATACAGAGCACAGGAACTTGTGTTAAAGGGGATTTCAGCCCAGTGGCTGCTGCTTTATGGAATGTAAGCACAGAGCTATAATTTCTAGCTTTTCTAGGCATGACAGGAGTCCTTAGTTTAACTGATGTTTTGTAACTATCAGTTATTACTGTAAATTAAAACAATCATAAAAGAACTGAGTCTATTAAGACACAAAAACACTCCTTAAGCCAACTAACTTGAAACAAACCAAAAATATTTGGGAAAAGTTGCATCCACACAGAACATGTAATGCATACATTTTTCCCTATTTAATAGGTTATACTAAATATTTACATAGTATTTACATGATATTATGTATTCTAAGTAATCGAGAGATGATATCATGTGTAAAGAAGAAGGTGCACCAGCTATATGCAAATATTGTGCCTCTCTGCATGAGAGACTAGAGCCCTGGGAAGATTTGTTATGTTTAGAGTTCATGGAATCAATCCTCCAGAGACACTGAGGCATGATTTTATAGTTGCAGTAACAATTTCTTGTTCAGTGTAAAGCTCACTTTGAAATGTAATCCTTAGTGCAACCATGTGAAGTGCTAGGGTGTCTGAGTGCTTAGTCCTTGGGCCAGGCTGTTCCTCGTGAAGTTGACTGCCTCATAAGGCATCTTGAGGAGGGGAGACCCTCCCTTCTGCCACCTGATGACAATGTGTCTTTCCCTCCAGTGGAAGGTGCCATCGTGGGAGCAGAGTGCAGCCCGTCGCAGGCCCTTGTTCTGCAGAGAGAAGAGCAAACTCTGGAGGAGATATGACCTTCAAGAGCAGTTGTGGACAGTTGTGTTCTAGTTGTGGCCAACCTAGGGCACAAGATTCACAGCAGGATGTTTGTATGATAGCAGCCTCTAAAAGGCCCAGCCTCACTGTCCGAGGACGTTAATGGCCTTAAGTCCGAGCTTTTCTGCCACTTCCTTGTACACCTCTGCCTGGAACATCAAGAACCTTAGCTGTGCACCACAAGGTCCACAGAATTGAATTTGGGAATGTAGAAATCATCTAGATCTTTAAAAAATTATGAAAATTCTTTTTTTGAGGAGATATATTCATCTTTGGTCTTCTCTGCCATGTTAAAGAGAGAGAACATTAGTTTTTCAACGTAAAATTCTAAGGTGGTTCAGGAATCTAAACGTCGAAAATCTTCATCTAGAATTATAGGAAGTATGAATATATTTGGTGGATATTCTGTAAACATGAGCTTCATGTTGGAGAATTTGTAATTATTAAAGCTGTGTATTAGGGTAGAAGAAGAAGACCTGGATGAGAATTGTGATCTCAAAAACATAGACCAATATCAGATAAGATGAAATCTATCTATCTATGTATCTATCTATGTATCTATGTATCTATCTATGTATCTATCTATGTATCTATCTATGTATCTATGTATCTATGTATCTATCTATCTATCTATCTATCTATCTATCATCTATCATCTATCTATCTTTCTTTTCTCTCTCTCTCTCGCCAAAATTTTAACCTGCATCCAAGAGTAAAGAATATCAGAGACATTTTGCTTGGGGAAAGAAATGATGACTCTAGCCCTTATAAAGCTAGGAATAGACCAAGAGGTATTTCGATTTCAATGCTATTTAAGTATTCATGTAGAGATTTCAGAAATGTTTAGCAACAAAGTTCAAGAGCAATAAAATTTAGAGTGAGATGAAGATGGTGGCGTGTATCTTGACTACGTCTGAATCTATGAAAAGATAATTAAAGATATAATAAATGTTTCATCTAACTCACTAAATATGTGGTAGAAAATGAAAAGCATCTAATTCTTACTTTACCTGTGCTGAAGGTTGACCCCAGGGCCTGACCATGCTAAGCAAGTGCTCTCCAGCTACTCCTGAGCTTGTGTTTTAAAATTTGACACAAGATCTCCCTAAGTTTTCCAGCCTGACCTTGCACTTCTGAGCTACCTGCCTCAGCCTCCCCAGGAGCTAGGATGCAGCTGTGCACCACTACACCTGGGAAAAGCATACAGTACTTACCAATTACTCCAAGAGATTTTGTTGCTTCTGTCACTCAGAAGAAGCACTGGAATGGGTTTTCTTAAACTTCATATTCACAGGGTAATCCAAAAGGAAAAAAAAATTGTTGATATCTATAAGCAAATGCTTTGTTCCAGGGACTGACGTTTGCATATGTTTATTTCATTTACTATACTGCCATTCCTGTTTTATAAATAATCAAAAAGGGAGCTTCATGAAGTTAAATGAATTGTAACTACAAAGCTATGGGATAACTAAAAATCAGAAATTGGTTTAGGTGTGCTACCTACCTCTTACCTTGTGCTTTTATGAAAGTGTGTCCACATGTTATGCCCTTAGCATGCACTTGGAAGCAGGTGTCTGACCCGGCACAAGCACTGTCAGCAACAGATTAATACCTGCTCCAAATCTTGAAGCACCAGCCTCCCTACTTTCCTTGCTTTCAAATAGAAAAATAGTGGCTGCCACCTTAGCTCTAAGCATGAAGTGGTACTGGTGAGCAGGTGAATAAATTAAATCAAAAACAGAAGGAAGGAGAAAGGAAATAAAGCAGCAACCAAAACAAAAACTGTTCCCTAAACAGAATATTATTTATCTGATTAATGCCCAGGGCGCCTACGCACATGCAATGAATGCTGTCCTTGGAGCTGTACAGAAGCCTAATGAATATGAATAAACAAACCCAGTAATATAAATACAGGCAGGATCGTCTTGTTCAGAAGAAAATGGAACAGCGCTCGCAATGTTAAGCATTTTAACTTTCAGTAGCTGTACAGTCACAGCGAGGCAGATCACAATTTTTCTCATTTGCATTTATTATTTTTCCCAGGAAAGGACAATGAAAATTGGAAAGAATTTCTATTCATAATACAGAGAATGAATTTTACTAAGTGAAAATGGTCTCCAGATTCTAAAGATAGACCTAACCTCAATTCTCTATTCATTCTTATTCTTATTTTTTTCTCTAAAATGTTTTGTATTAGTCTGTGTTTGTAGTACATAAAGATTATTTTCAGTGTTCAGAGTCAACACACAACCTACAGACACCATTTCTAAGGTCTTTGTTCACAGCCTCCCCTCTGCTCCCCCTTGTCTTCTCTGTGTCATCTGAGCATGTCAGCCCCTCAAGTCTGCACTGAAACAATGGCAACTTCCATTGTTTCCATACCCTATTAAAAAATCAAAATTTACAAAGGTTCACATTCAGAAATTCTTCCTAAGGTTGCATTTACATGGAGATGGATAGAGTGTTTGTGTTATTTATTTTTCTGAATTCTTTTTTTTTTTTTTAGTGAGTAGAATAGATTTATTGAAGAAAAGAAAGCTCCTGATAGAGGGAGGGACAGGAGGGGCATCTGAGGGGGTTGTCGCCAGGAAGCTGTCTTTTCCAGGGACTTTTATAGAGTAAAACTGTGTGGTGAGGTGGATCTAAGGTGGCGGAGAACATGGGAAATCGCTTAGGTGGGCATAAGATGGAACAAAACTATGGTCAACCAATGAGATTAAAACACCATCGCTCAGGTAAAATTGATTAAGTCCAGGACCAAAAGGGGAAGTGAGTCACAAAGCAAGTGGGCAATTTTTTAGCCAATACATGTCAACTATTACCTCATTTTTATGTCCTCTAATTTAACAAAAATCAGTGAAGAGCACATACTCTGCAGTCCCGCTATACCTTATTTTTATCCTTGCATAATAGAACAATTCCATCAAATGTCCCCAAATGCCTGATTGGAATCAAGCACTTGTACAATGAACAAATCCCATCATGAAACACTGTACAACACAAACATGGAATGGTAAATTATTGAGGATTTATTTTGATTATTTATAACTATTTTCTTTCTAATTTTTTTATGTCTTACACTGAGATGTTTTATCTCAAATATATAAGCCATCCAATATATCTACAAATAAATGAGTAGAATAACTTGGAATCTGGGAATTGAGTATCTTCTGGAATTTTCCACAGGATCATCCAAATATCTTAGAGGCAGCGACTTATGCTTGCATAAACATAAGCTTCATTATTCTTGTACATGAATGGTAGGTTTTCACATCCTGTGATCTAGAGGGCAACAAGAGAAGAACAATATTGGAAGTGTTTTAAATCAGGCAACAAATAAAGAAAAGACGGAGGAAGACCTAACATGTGAGGGTCAAACTGCAATTGCCAATCAAAATCTGGGGTTCACAAATGTATGTGCCCCCACAAATTGCAGTAGTGATTGTCATGTAGTCCTGCGAAGCATGAGGTTGAACCCAGCTGTCTACATGAAAGGGAGATTTATGGCAATGACTCATTAAAATGAATGATTTTGATTGGAATCTGGTAAAACCATGTATGTCTACCAATGTAGTTTTTGTGGTATTTATGCCTGTATGAATGTATGTATGTGAGCAGAATCTGTTGTGCTTTTTATGTCTTATGAATAATTTCAATGTATTATGAGGAAAAGTTTAACAATTAAGGTAGCAAACGCCACAACACCAAACTTAAAAGTGAAGCCATTGCCTCAGGATTAAGTATAGTATTTTAAACTGAGGTTTTAAGGCTCTTTCTTGAGAAGAGAATGTGCTAACGCAATGAGGCACTGCTTTGATATACCAAATGTAAAAGTTGAAACATATCTCATATTCAGATTTGTGGAGCTTGGAAAAGTACAAGAATGCAGACCCACCATGAGAAGGCCTTCACCTTCCATGACTAAAGTTAGCTGTGACATTCACCATGAGTGTTGGGTTCTCAGTGGAAGTTGTTTTATTTTTTCATAATAAATGTTCACTTAGAGCTTTCTTTGTTTCCTTATTTTTAAAACATTTAAAATTTTTATTAGTAAATGTTGTGGTACATAATGATTATACTCCTTATGGGGAGTTGGTACCTGTACATAACACATCTCATTCCTTTTATGTTCTCCTGGCACATTTGAAGAAAAGTTCTATGTGCAATTCTTTGAGGGAGACTGAGTTTATAAATATATGAAGAAACTGGAATCAAAATTAGCTGTGCCAGATATGAGCCAAGGCTTGGCTGGATCACAGTTGTTTAGGTCCAGAAAACTGGTTGGATGCCTGGATTAACAGCTTTTCATTTCAGTGTGAGCTCAGATGGCTGGCAACATTTTCCTTCTAGCCACTGAGAAAATAATCTAAACTGAGCCAAAAAATATCATCACTAGTGCCTCCTTTCCTTTCCTATGGCTGTGTATTCTTGTTTTCTATAACTGGACACTGGTGTGTTCAAAATTTATAAAAGGAAATTTGTATTTACTGAACAGCTAAAGTGGCCTAGATGTTGGAACTAGAGCTTCAAAAGTAGATCACCCCTAGGCCCTGCATGCAGAATGCTTACAGGTTTCTGAGGGGAGAAAGAGACACACAGGGAAGAGCTGTGGTGCAACGTATGTCCTGGGCTCGAGGGGAGCAAAGTCGAGGGATTCCGCTGCACATGAAAGATGAAGAATGATTTATGGAATGAACAAAGCAAGTAAGAATATTAATAACAATGGGTAACATTCACACTGGCCAGGCTTGCACTCATGTGCCACCTACTATCAATCAGTCACCCTGTATATTAACTAGTATCACTGTGTTTATTTTATACATAAGAAACTCTGGGAGGATAGGGACTGATCCAGTGCCCACACCTGTTCTGTTTCAAAATGGTCTGTTTTTTTTTTATGAAGTCTCATATATAAGACTAGAAGGAAAGAATTGAGATAAAGGTGACCAATTAGGCTTGTTTTTTTCATATTTATATGGCTATGAGATAATTAAAGAAAATAAGCATAGTAACTATAATCAAAAGGTTCTATGATACTCAGCTTTCTATTACACAATGTCTCAGATAATTAACTTAGTAAATGCTTGTTTTCACAGTTTTGGATGTTCTTGTGCATTGTCTTATTTCTTATTTCTCTGGGTTGGTGGGGAGGTAGGCATCACGGTGGGGGTGCATGGAAAAACAAAGCATCTAAAATCACAGGCCAGGAAGCAAGGAGAGGCACAGTCTGGGGTCACACAATCACCTTCAGTAACCAGAATTCACCAAAGGCCAGAGGACTTCTCAATGTGTCCTTCCTCTTAAAGATTCTACTACTTCCCAATAGCCCCACTTCTGGCACCAAGCTTTAAGAAATGGGTCTTTGGGTGACATTCAATATCCAATTTATAGCAGGTAGGAAGGGACTAAATCAATCAAGAAATTTCCAAGCTATGCTACAGAGCATAATTTTACTTGGAAAGCAGCTATGTGTAATTGAATAAATTTCATCAGTAGAGAGTCACATTTGCATACTAGCATTTCCAGTTCCAATCCAAGAAAAGTTCTATACTACAAATTCCACCAAAATCAATATTTTGAGAAGAATCTGGAAAGCATTGAGAATACAGTCACAAGAGCCTTAAGGCCATGGCTGTATTTTTTATATGAATATATTTGGTACAGAATTTCACAATGCAACTCGGTCTCATAGTGATCCTCCTGTTTTCAGCCTCCCCTGCTCTGAGATTACAGGTGTGCTCACCACATCTGGTCTCATGTGGCACTCCATTTTTCTCTTTCTCCTTAGTACAAGTATGGTTTTTTACATGCATTTTTTGTTTTATTTCCTCTGTTAGTTACATCTCTAGAAAATTTGAAGCTTCTGCTTATTAGATCCGGCCATGAACGTAGAGTATCTTTGGAAAGATTTGCTTCTGCTGGTAGTGATAGGTAGAGCAAGGAAGACAGAAACAAAGGTCATCTCAATCCAGCTTGGCTTTACTGATATGGGGTTACAATTTTGATTTCAATCAGTGTTTCCTCCTTCCATGTTTTCTTCTATCAATGCACCAAATACTGAGATCTTTATTTTCAAGTAAAGTCTGCCTTTTGTTAAAGCTTTTTATTAAAATATATGAACTGAACTTTGTTGCTGTACTGGAAATCTTTCCACTTTGATCCAATACAATGCTTATTAGGACTACTATATGTTGATGTGGTGGAGAATATAGAATATAGAGAAGTGATTTGCAAGGAATCTCTGACGTCATCCTAGTTTTAATTAATACCACTGGGCTCAGAGCCATATCACTCACCCGATAATAATGTCATGATTAAACTGGAGTCAGCTTTCTTGTGGACAGAAGAAGAGAAAAGAATTTATACATGAAACAGATTGAGATTTGAAGCCAGATAAAATGCATGAGAATGTACAGAAGGAATGCTTAAGTGCAGTAAGAAGTGTAGGCAAAAAAATGGGCTGAGATGACATCTCAACTTTCTTTGATCCTACATGGAACTTTGGACAGCAAATAGCAGCTTGAAAGTTGTGCCCCTAAAACTGCTTCCTTTCTCTATCTATGCATAAGTGGTTGGCAATATGGCAAAATGAAAAAAAAAA
>NW_004524618.1:8739714-8747920 GCF_000260255.1 Octodon degus | reverse complement strand
CCAGTCAAGACCAGACTAAACCAGACCAAACCAGACCAGACCATACCAGACCAAAACAAACAGCCAAAATAAAACCAAACAAAAGGAATGCACTGGAAGTCATTTTGTGATATGGTACCTCAGGAAAAAATATCTAAAAAACTTTAGGTTAGGTGTCATGGATGACTCCATGCTGAAATCTGATAGAAATTCCCACTTATCTGTGACAATTTAGAGTCAGCAGAGGAAGCCTTTGAGGTGTCCAGGAAAATTGGAAATTTGTCTCAAGTTGTTCTTGGCCTTTTCTATCAGTGACTGCACAGAAATCTCTCCCTCTTCCCACTCCCGCCTCCTCCTCGCCCACCCTAGCTTCTCCACACTTCACTGAAATATCCCCTGAAGAGAGGACTGCCTTTTTCAAAGTCATGAATTGCTTACAATTTGGAGTGATGTTAATTGTAGAATGTGGAATCATCCAAACAGCCTGTAGTTTTATTTAATTCATACTCAATTGATAGAAGTTACCTGAAACACTCAGGAACCTCCAAGGTGTGCTCTAGAGTCTAAGCTTACATGGAAGGCAAGGAAGCATCACTGGATGGTTTCCATAACGCAAAGTCTTATGCACAGGTAAGAGCTTACGCTTCCTCCAGGAAGAAAGATTCTGAATGGCATCTCAGCACAAAGTCGGGAAGTGATGAGAAGCAGTGGGGAGTGGGAAGCTTGCAGCGATCTGCTATTCACTGAAATGTTGTCATCTAAGCGAAGGAGGACAGTGCGGTCAGATCTACATTGTTTAGAAAGTGATGGGACTGTGGAGCATGAGAGTGCTTTTTAAAAATGTATTTAGTACAGGGACTATAGGGTCTCACTATACGGATTGAACTCGTAGTGATCCTCCTGTTTTCAACCTCCCAAGTGCTGGGATAACAGGCGCGCACCATGGTGCCCAGGCTGTCTCAGTGCCCCCCGGGGGTGGGCCATCACAGCACCCCAAGAAGAGTGCTTTACTCACAGCTGGTTCACATGTGGATGAGATCCTAGCTGCCTGTGCTCTTCGGATGTGAGGGTGAGTGGAAGAGGATGGGCACTCGAGGCCTGGCCTGCCCTGCCTGGCTCCCCCTCTCTCTCTGCCTCCTGGCTGGCATCAGGGGCAGCTTTCCTTTGCTAAGCTCTGTGTCTCCTGGAAACCCTGAGCTTTTAAAGTAAGTTTTTCCTCCCTTAAATTGCAGGTGTTGGGTGCTTAGTTTTAGGAAAGTATTAATAAACTTAAAAGTGTGCCTTTTAAGTAGATTTTTGTGTTTTATGGGAAAGATGAGCTAAATAAACAAATTTATTTTTGGGAGACAGTTTACTGGGCTTCAGAAGCCTAAACAAGAATTCTTCAGTCATGAATATAGTTTCACTCATGCTACAAATATTTAGTGACTTCTACTCTGTGGAAGACTCTATGTCAAGAGATAGAGATGGATAGATCTAAATATTGTATTTGGGGAACTTGAAGAAAGTAGATTTGGAAGTAGTTAACATACCCAAATGTTATAATCTTGTCTAGAATTTCTTATTGCTGGATTATCGCAATGACAGGAACCAAAATTTTGTTATCATTTTCTTTCCACATGCAGTTCACGTAATGCACAATGCTGCTTCACTGAATCTTTTGCAATAAGCAAGCTCTGTTTATGGAGATTTATTTTTTTCATTTTATTGCTTATCTTCAGTCACATGACCTAAACAACAACTAAAAACTGTCTCTATACCTAGATGCCTTCATCTTTGACCAGTGTGCAGGATATAAACTGTTTTAGGAGGAGAGAGATGCCATGGAAGAGGGGATTGATCCAGTATGGCCAAAAGGCTGGAGACTTTCCATTCGTAATGTCTGTGCTAGAAAATATGGCATTATTCAATAGATCTGTGTTTTCCTTGCCATACTTGGATTAAAATTAAAAGGTTAGTGATATGATGACAGTGGATACTGTATTGGACAGAGGAGCCATGAATCCATTCTTAATTCTTGAACTTAGCTTTGACCTCAGATGACCAATTTGTTTTTTCTGAACTCATATATAAGACAGACAGTTTTGCTTAGGTAACTCAGTTTAGTTACTTAAAGGATAAAATGAGAAAAATTTATTAAACTTGGTGAACATTAATGAATTTAAAGAATGCAATCTTTCATTTTCTTCATAGGTTCATTTTCTCATTTCTCTATTGATGCAAACATTTCGTTATTTGTAAAAAATCAAATTGTGCACTTATACCTGTGTGCACACTTCTATACCTTAACAACAAAAACAAAAACAAAAATGTACTTTAGAATGAGGACATAAACACAAAAGCACTCTAGAATTTCAATTTCTCTTGGACACACACACACACACACACACACACACACACACACAGATGAACAACATGACTTAATCCCACTATAAATCTCCATCTCATTTTAAGGTGATACCAATTTCTAAGCAGTTCCATATGGAAATGTGGTAATGAAATAGGAACAGAACACCAGTTGTGGCTAAAGTTTGGAAATTATAGCCTTACAACTACGTGGTTTAACTCAACTGGTCTGAAGAATACGAGATTTAATTAATTTCAGACAGGCTTTTATTTGAAAACTACAATTTCCAAAGCCTCAGTACTCCAGCAGCCATGGTGCTGATCTTGGTGCTATTAACTCAACCATATATTGTAACAGGAATTAAAACTGATAGAACACAGAAAAACAGAGCCAGCAGACTGGGTCCCAACCAAGTAAGCAATCACATTTACAAAAATAAGAGCGTTTCTTAGTTTTGAGAAAATTTTATTTTACTGGGCTGTATTTAAAATGGTCAGGTGGTTTATTTGATAAGGATTTCTGGAAGGCAACGATATACTCACATGCGTGAGTTTTGTGGAAGCCATGTGGTGACTTCGGGTCAGCAGGAGAGATGATTTGCGTCGCTGTGCCCTGCGTGGCTGGCTTTTCGCAGGCATCGGCATTGCTCACAGCTTTACACCCGCCCTCCACGATGGAGCATCATCTAGTGACTCCTACTCAAGTTAAAGATTTACTTATAGTATGGCTCAGAATTGATTAGGATGATCTCTGCTGAATTCTGCCTATTTTTCACTAAGAGTTATGGCAGAAAGGACATGGAAGCATTGCATGTCGCGGCGACATACTGTAAAAGCTTGTATTCCCGTCATTGCAAAGAAAAACAAGTAAATCAGCTTCAAATAATAAAATAATATTCTGAAGCAGGAAATCTTAACTAAAATGATACATGTCTGTGTTAAAATATTCCTCAAATATATTTATAAATATAAAGGACAACTTACAATAAATAATGTGTCTATGTGACAGTAACAACTAGAGTGAGATAATTTACTATGTCAACTTGAGTATGAAATGCCCAAGTAAATTGGGTCAGCAGAGTTCTGAGTGTGGCTGAACTTCACCCTACAAAGTTCCTGACTTTTCTTTTATCCCCTGAATCAGTGATATCCACTGTTCTGCTGCGGCTTCTTCCTTGAGGCTGGTTATTTTGTGCCCTTTCTTTTCAATGACCAGGACTGAAAACATAGAAAGTATGTTTTAAAAAGTGCAGTGTTTGAAAAAGGGTAATGAGAAGACCCACCCTAGGAGTGAGTGGCAATACAGGGAAAATGAGGAAGGGAGGTTCGTTCTGCTTTTTTGAGGAGCTCTTCTTCACTTTCTGCTTGATGTTCCCTCACTTCATCCTTTCAGCAGAGGCTTTTGAGCCTCCAGATAGGTGATCCCATGAGACATCCCAGTGAGCCCCAGAGCTTTGCCTGGATCCTGCCGATCTCCAGCTTGAAGACAGTCCTGGGCACTCTCTCACGGCTAACTCAGTGGTGGCCCTTGCCATCCCATCTTGTCAATCTTTTTATGTTTGTACATCTTGCTTTGAATCTGCTTTGTGAAGTAGCACTGACTGACAATAATCAGGATTACATCCCTAAACATAGAAAGTTACACTGACAGGTCCAAACCAGATCAGAAAAGTGTTTCTCAGAAGAAGCAGACAGGGAAAGCAAAACTGGGGAAGAATTGATGGCCACATAGGTATTTTTATCTGACTTTTTATGGCAGCTTTATATTCTCATTAATTTATTAGGTTAATGAAAAGTTTTCCATATTATAATTTTAAAATTTAATTTGAGATATAAAATAATATCCATGTATCTATCTGTTCATCTTTTCATCTCTGTATTTATTTAATGAGTAAATTGCACTAAGCGTCTGGGTTTTCTCAAGTTCCCTTCTAGAGATCATGAGAAAGCAAGAAAATTGATACAGTGTCCTTATATTCTAAAATTTTACATTCTGGTCTAGAAAATATACTTATAACAGATAAGTATGAGCAGTGTGAGCATTTACTAAATGCAAATTTGTATATGAAAATAATAGGCTAAAACTGTAGAGCACACAAAGCTTTATCTGAGGCAAAGCCTATTGATGAATTTTCCAGGAGCAATATACAAAAATCACCCTGCTGAGTTCCTTACTGCTTTCTTTTATCCCCTGAATCAGTGATATCCACTGTTCTTCTGGGAGTTCTTCCTTGAGGCTGGTTATTTTTTTCCCTTTCTTTTTAATGACCTGTGTTTCATACAGTGTGAATTTTATTCTGAAGTGATGTTCACTGCGTCACTCAAAGCGTTCCTCATAACCTTGTGAAAGCCATAGGCTTTGGATACAACAATCATCTGTTTTGTCTTGGGAGGATACTTTGATATAATTATTTTTGCAGACTTTGTTGAATAGCATCAACACCCACACAGAGCAGAATGGACATCTAACAAAAGGACCAGAGGAAATGTGATCAAAGAAGTAGGTAATCTCTTTTGACGACTCTTGTAGGATGTGACGGGAAGTGCTCAGAAACAAAACAGTTGGACCATCTGAAAGCTCTTCACCATCTGAATTTCCTTTGGGTCAGTTTCAAAAGGGCAGGGCTGCTCACTGGATATCACCTGGGAGGTCTCACTCGTGACTGACACTATTTTAAATGTATGTGTATGAATGTGTGTGTATTTAGCTTTAGTAACTATGGTGAATGGTCTTAAAAATAAAGGAACCCCCTGGGGGCCTGGCCTTAGCTTATTTGTTTTTAATGAATAGAATGATTTTTTCTAATGGTGTTTGTAAGTAGGATCACAAGTCTGCATCTTGTACAGCAATTAACCACTGAGAAGAATGTATGCAGTGTATTATTTGTTGAAACTGTACTTCCGATTTGATTTGAAAAAAAAAATAAAGGAACCCCAAAAATTCCTCTGTTAGGTCAAAGAGAAACTGATTTTCATTTACTCCAAAATGCTTTCTTTGAATTCCAAAATTTCCAGAATTACTACAAAGTATGATATCAACTCTTTCACTATTTCTTTCATTTTTATGGTCTTTGAACTCAGCTCCTTATGTAGCCTGAAAATTTTTTTTCCTGAAATTCTTTAAGATGTGAAATGAATGTTAAGCCACAATTTATTATAGATACATATAATTTGAAACTTGATTTACATGTTTATAATGTGGATTGGAAAGACATTATCGAGTAAGTTTTTAAGAGAAAATTAAGAAAGAGAAACTATTTTCCCAGACCGGTATCTTGACAGCCAGCTGCAGGCTCAGGGTAGATGAGAGCGGGCTCCTTGCTTCTGTTCACTCTATGGGATTCCAAAAGCTTCAGAGCAGGAAGGTGTGATCCTGAGACTTCTCCATAAACTCAGGCCGCAGAAAGCATTTGCTCTTTGACTTTACAAACCATTAAAGATAAAAAAAGGAGCTTTGGGATTATTCATTGGAAATTTTCTGCAATGAACCCAAAGAATACTACTTCTGTGGGCCTTTTGTCAATTCACGGTACTCAAAAAGAAGCAGATGGCTGTTTTATCAGACTTCTCAGAGCTTAAAGATTAAAACAAATGTAGACCTTGCAGAGGGAATAGATTAGGCACCCTTTTTCAAACACTGCACTTTTTAAAACACAATTTTGTGTTTGCCATCCTGGAAACTGAAAAATATATTTTGAGAAACACAGAACTAATCTAACACTGATTTTGCAAAAGTTGAAAATACTCACGCACCTATGCCCACTTAAAAAGGAGAAGATTATGACTTCATGACAGAAGAGTTGCTCCTTTCCTCCTGTCACCAAAACCCACTCTTCTGCAAGGATATGTGCTACCCTTAGTCTAGCGGGATAAATTTTTTTTTTTTTTTTGGTGTTTGGCTTCAATTGCTGAATAATTTGTAGTTGAAAATTTATCATTTTCACTGTTTTCCAATGTCTTTGTGATAAAATGCATCACACATTATATGCGTATTCAACTACTGATAAGTATTTGAGTAGTTTCCGTGTTTATTTTCTTTGTTTTGTTTTCTGTGGTCAATGGAGATGTTGTACACATTCTGCTTCAGGTTCTTCAGTAAATATATCGATTAATTCCTTTTAAATGTGTACCCAGGAGTAAATTTCTAGATTCTGTGGTATACACATGGTATTCTTCAAGGGCATGCCAGGAAGGAATCTGAAGAACCTATAGGTCTTTCATCAATTTATGTTATTCAGAAAGAAGCTCAAGGCTGTTTTGTCAGAAAATGACTGGAAGATCTCGGTGCTTCCAGGCTACACCTCCCAAAGGTTCCATGAAGTCCCTACCTCCACCCCATAAATCTAGCCTTTTATACATCGGCCCTTGAGAGACATTTAAGAACCAAAGCTCAAAGCCAGCTATGGTGGCCCATGACTGTAATCATAGTATTTTGGGAGACCTCAGCAGGAGGATCAAATGTTGGAGTAGGAAACCTAGTGACTTTGTGGGATTCTATCTCAAGATAAAACTTAAAAGATCCGGAGACATAGCAAGAGGGAATTGGTTCAACCCAGCACTGAAAAATAATCCAAACCATGGCAATTATACAACAATTTTTGTCTTGGTTCACAATATTATTTAATTTAATTTGTTTTGTTTTATTTTATTTTGTTTCTGGTACCTGGAATCGAACGCAAGACCTTGTGCTTGCTAGGCAGGTGCTGTGCTACTGAGCTATGTCCCCTGCCACAATATTTTCTTGTAGCAGACAAGTATAAAATTTCAGTGGGGTGCAAGAGAAGGATTTATCACTTAAATGTTGGTGATCAGCGGGGTCTCAACTTACTGCTTCCACTGTTTCTCTGTGTGGGTGGCCCACGCATGGGGATGAATTGGCCATTGGCTGATCTAAGCTGGGCTTGGCTATAGCAAGAGAAGCACATGTGTCTCCTTCACTCTCTAGTAACCTCTTTCAGGCAGGTCTCCTTGCTCATGCAGAGGCAGGAGGGTGCAAGGGAAAATGCACCAATGTTTTTCCTAACACTCTGTTTCTGTAATACATGTAAACACTGCTCAATGTAGGTCAACAGTTGGACCAAGTGATGAAACGCAGACTGTACTTTGCTGCTCAGCAAAAGGCTTTAGCACAAGTAGATAAAAGAGGCTGGCAATGACACTGATCCACTGCAGTTTTCTGAAGTACGTGCATCACTTTACCTTGCCTGTGGAACTCAGTGTTATAGTCACTCCAAACTTTTATCGACCTTCTTCTCTTCTTTCCTTCATCCTTTTGTTTTGGGCTCTATCTCAGGGCCAAGGCTGGATTCTACCCCTAGCACTGCAAAAAGTAAAAAGATTTCTCCTCTACTTCCTGCCCCTTAGGTTAGGGATAGGCAAATATTTTGTGCTCTGATTTTGTTGTCATTTACACGATTATTAGAGAGTCTGAGGAAACTTTACAGATTTATTGGAAGTTTATGTATGTTGTTTTTTGAAACTCCAGCTGAAGGGATTTTTTTATGTGTTTGTTGTTTAGTTGAGGATTTCAACCAATTTTTCCTTGGGTTATGTATCTTATTTATATATTTGTAGGACTAATTGAAGTTCATGTATGTATGTTCTTCCTGTTTGTCCCTTTTTGCTCCTCCCTCAACAACTACTGATTTTTTTCATCGTTTCAACAGAATCTCCGACAGAGATGTGTATTCCATTGCCATTCAAATATTGTAGGTGCATGAATTCAGCAAAGCAATCCAATATAGTACAGTAGTCCATAATAGTAGTGGGGTTACCTGTGGAACTGGCAATGTCAGAAGTTGTTGACTTGAGCCTTTTACAGCTCAGCATATTAATATGGCTTTACGTTTTATACCCGGTGTTTATACTTTTCTGCCTAAAC
>NW_004524618.1:8734411-8739504 GCF_000260255.1 Octodon degus | reverse complement strand
CCTGAGTTTAATCCCTGGTTCCACCAAAACAAACAAACAAACAAACAAACTAACTAACTAACTAACTAACTAACTATAATATTAAACAAGATATTATGTCTGCATCTTGTACTATGAATAACTACTATGAAGACCACAATATGCAATGTATTAATTATTGTAGCTGTCCTACTAACTTGTTTTGAAACTGTCTCATTGCTATTTCTTTCTCAATAAAATTAATTAAATCATTTTTTAAAAAAGCATCGCTGATGACAGAATTGCTGAGCAAAGCCGTTCCTTGGTGTGTCCGGTGTCGGCTCTTCGTGTCTTCAAGCCTGTGTTGAGCGAGATGTGGAGGCCTCAGTAGGCTTGGGGGAAGGTGCAAGGAAGCCTTCCATGTTGGATCGAATGAGCCGCAGACACAATGGCAGCTCGAAGATAAATGCAAAGAGCCCAGCAATGTGAACGAGCAGTGTGTTATTCTTTAATGGTTCAGGATAAAATAGAAAGCATCTGCACCTGGGCGACACAGTGAGATATGACGAAAGGTGAAAGTGACGAAGCTACAAGCTACTGGGCACCGAGTGCCTAGAGAAGCTGGAGGGTAAGAAAGGCTTTTTGGAAAACCTCCAGGAGTAATACCCTAATACCTTGATTTCATTCCTGTAAAACTCATTGCGGACTTCTGGCTTTCAGAACCATAAGACAATTAATGTGTTGTTTTCACCCATTACCTTTCAGCAACTATCTTTGAGTTATTTGTTAGAAAGATATAGGAAATTAATGTAATAGATTTATTTATTTATTTATTTATTTATTTATTCATCTGTGTATTTGGTACAGGGTCTCACTACACAGATCAGACCCATGGTCCTCCTGTTTTCAGGAGTGAACAATGTGGGGACAATGGGGGAACAATTGGGGACAATGCGGGGATTACAGGCATGTGTCACCATGCACAGACTCTGTTGCCAGCTCAGTGTGCCCTGGGGACAGGGCCAGAGTGGCATGAGGGAAGGGGATCAAACCCTGGTCCCTGTGCTTGCCAAAGCAGGTGCTTGTCTGCTGAGCTATCTTGCTGGCCCCTACAGTAGATTTTGTGTGACTGTCATATGTGTTAAGATTGAAAAAAGAAAAGGGTTACTTGTCTCCTTCAATTATCAAAATGTGTGATTCCCCAACATAAATCTTCCAGGGGAGATACTGAACATCTCTATTTAGTAAGTAATTGATCCATGGCTTTATTCAGAAAGACCAGAGCTTTACCCAAGAAAATCTGAAGGTGAGGTTAAAGGACTTACAGTTTTTATTAAGAGCTGCTTTGTTCTTATTGAATGAAAGTCATGGGACTGTAAAAGAAAATTAAGCTTTATTTAAATTAAGGAACAGAGCTGAAGTAGGTCTTCTGAATAGTATATATGAACTTGTTCCTGTTAAAACATGTATATATAACTTGTTTCTGAAAAAGATGGAAGAAATACTATCAGAATTAACCTCTTACCATAGGAAAAATATGATACTGTGTATAATACCCTGAGAAATTGTTTTCAGAAACTGGGCAAACATCCCAAAGATAATATTCTTAAGAGATTCCTTGTGAGGGAGCTTGATCTACACATGATCTTTGTACCTTATGTAACTTCCAAATGGCTGGACAGAGAGGCCAAGTCTAAACAGAATGAAGTGGTGTAGAGCAGGTGAAAGAAAGTTCAGAAGTAAGGACTGTATACCAATTGGACTAGCATGGAAAGAGCTGGATATTAGAATTATCGGCCCAACTCTGGGCCAGGGTCCGATGCATTTATGGCTAAAGACTCAGTATCATGTGCATGAGAAGAGATACTGTGGCAACCCTAGAGAAGAGCTTCTGGGAGCTATGAGCTCCTTAGAGATCCTGCAGGCAGTACAGAGCTGTGAGATGTTCAATTGATATCCCAAGTAGCCAGATGGCAGAAACACCAGTGAGCATCTCAGTGCTCACTTAAAATCTTGGAGGAAAACATGTTAGAAGAATGATTTCTGATGAACCTTCTCTCACACTCGGTCTTCCAAAGCCTAAAACCAAGCTTCAGCAGGATCCAGGTAAGTCAACCCTTATTTACTGTCTATCCAGACAAATGTCAAATTCTTTAAGTAGACAACATGGGATCTGTGTTCACACTGACCATTCCTGGAGTTGACAGTTCAATTTTCCCTTTAAGACACCACATTTTGCAGAGCCATAATCAGAGCAGTGAGCTGTGGATCTGAAGCTGCAGTACACTCATGATCCAGCTCAGCCTTTGAGGATACCCATGCTCCTCACCGACAAGGCTCAGCCTAAATAGAGCTGTAAAGAAAGAGTGTGGCTTTGCGTGCTGTGTCTCTCCACTCTGGTAACTGCAATTTTGCTGTGTGTGACCCCTGCACCCTCCATCCCACATAACCTGATGACTTATCCAACTTCTGAGGTGGCCTCGCCCCAGGTATGAGGCAACCCCAAGTGTGAGAACTTCTCCTCTACCTCCGTACCTCTCTGCCTGCCTCCCTTCAAGCACTAATCTCCACGAAACCTACCTAGGTTACTCACTCATCAGCTCATTATTTCTTCTCAAGAGCGTTGTTAAGTTATTGTGCTTCCTCTTGAGAAATGTCTGTTGTTGCTTTGTATTCTAGGACTCTGGGGCTTTTCTACTTTAATGTTTCCTAATAAAATCTTCAAACTTTTAAAAATGTTGGAAGACATTTTAAATGGACCTATGTAGCCCACTGTTTATTTCATTTTATTTTTGTTTTTTGGCGGAACCAGGGATGGAACTCAGGCCCCTGCGCTTGAAAGGGAAGTGCTTATTCTACTGAGCTATCTCCCTGGCCCAAAACTTTCAAGCATATCTTTTTAAAAATTTTATTTATTTATTTACTTGCATACATCCATGCATCAGATCCATCTACCAATCTCTCTTGTTATAGAGTCTTGCTATGCAGTTCTGGGGCCCGCACGGCATGCAGTACTGGGTATTGAACTCAGGTCCTGGCCATTCGTAGGCAGGCACTCAGACAGCCAAGCTCTCTCCCCTGCCCACAGTTTATTTTTGACAATTTTTTACTTGTCCTCCATGCATCCTTGCATCGGATCCAACTGCCAATCTTTCTTTTTAAAAAATGCATTTCAAATTCAGTTAAATATACTTAGGTAAGTTCATTTGAGTACATTTTGTGTACTGGAGATTAAATTTAGGACCTTTGCACTGAGCTATATCCCCAGCTCTTTTATATTTGGAGACAAAGTCTAGCTAAGTTGCCTAAACTGAGCTCAAAATCATTGTCTTCGCCTTCTAGAATTTTGGGATTGTAGGTGTGTGTCACCACAGCACGCTACACCTGAGTATTTTATTGAATGTATATCAGTAACTGGAGATCAGAATTTTACAGATTTTTAGGGGCCTGGGAGATGGCTGAGTGGAATAAGTGCTTCCCTGGCAAGTGCAAGGGCCTGAGTTCAATCTCCAGTTCCAAAAAAAAAAAAAAAAAAAAAAGAATTTTACAGATTTTTAAGAAACATAATTTATGTAAAGTGAGCTGCGTATTTTGTATTTTTGCTTTAAAACAGGGAAGAATGTGCTTTGGCTGGGAGTGCGTGATAAAAGTAATGGTGGAAGAATCTAGAAAAATTGTTGTTTTCTTTATTCAAAAATTGCATTTTACATTCATTTATGTGGAAACCTATATAAAATTGTTTCAAATTTTAGCTATAACATGATTATCATTACTTTACTGATGGGGTAGTAAATGGGGAAGATTTTTAAGTGATTTAAATGATTAAAATTACTATTTCGTTAACCTAATATTTAAAAAATAATAACAATAAATTAAAATAAAAGGTATAGGGTGCTAGGGGCTGTATTTAACAAAAAAAAATGAAAAGGCAGGATTACACGTGGACTTACATGTTTGGAAATTCACAGTAAGAACTGAATGGAGACTGTGGAGTGACAGCTCCAGAGGGAGGCTCTGTGTTCCTGACTGCCAACGTGTTGTTCCTATAGCCCATTAGCGGCCGCTAATCTAGCCACTTGCAGTCCTCTCAAGATGCTCTAATGCTACCGTGGAGACTGAATGGATTTGGAGCAACGGGATTTGTTTCTCACAGCTCTGAATTTGCTAGCAAAGTTGGTGTGTCTTCTTGGTTCACTGGTGACACCTTCTCAGTCCTAATCGCACATGACAGAAGAAGGAAGAGGTCGGCCTTGCATAGGTGCTGACGTTACGATGGCTCTGCCCCATGAACTAACCGCTTGCCAGATCTCCCAGGAGCCAGACGTGAGCGAGGAGGATTTCAATATTTGAAGGGACCACATAATTTGATCATAGCAGCTGTGGTGCATTTATTTTGGTGCTCCATATTGAATATGTGGAAGATGATAGTATTAAAACCTCACACAGTTTATGAAAACCTGAAGGAAAAATAAAAGATCTTTGCAGATACATTTAATTTCTACCTTACTACTGTTGCTGTACTCACCATAGCCATAGTCATTAGCAACAATTATATTCATTACTACTTATGGAATCTTAAAATGTCAGGGTTTGATGTAAGTAGTAATTCTTTAGTATTATCTGCATGTTTGCACCTATAGATAAGACAGAGTTCCACAGAGCACACATCCATGAACACCATAAATTCTATCTCAATAATGTTTGTTTGACATCAAGGTGTCTTGACACACTATGGACAATAACATGTGCACTCTTAAAATTCAATAGTTTTAGATTTTTGTTATAATTATTGAGGAACAAAGCAGCAAAGAATTGGCAATGAACTAATGGAACATTATTCCACAAACAAGAGCAATGCTTTCAGAAATGGAGAGGTATCCTGCCCAGTCAACAGAGGAATGGAAAGAAACGTGCTGAGCTCCAAAGGCGTTTCACGTGCCTGCCTCAGACTGCCTACCGAGTCCATCCTGAAGAAGTCTACACTGCCCTTCCTCCAAGGAGCTCGTAGGTGAGACTCTAAGACCTCCTAAGCATCGTCAAAAACCCTCCAGCTGTTTCAGCTTGAGGTACTGATTGACCTTTGCATTTAAGGGAAAACAGAGAGAAAAATATGGTGTAGGAAAAGTTCCATAAAA
>NW_004524618.1:8721401-8733081 GCF_000260255.1 Octodon degus | reverse complement strand
TTTTCTGTCATGTATATTTCAAATATTTGACCTGATTTTGAAACATTTTCTATTGCTAAAAGATAGTCCTATTTGGTTGCATATTTGTGTTACTGTGGAGAGTTATAGAGTCATTCTTTTGTGATTTATATCTACACCATGAAAGTCAAAGTCCTCTGGCCCTTATCAGCTCTTTTATTAGAGGATAAATTCCCACAGAGTAGAGTTGGTGTCTGATTTTTTTTTCCATTTCAATCAGGCATTCTTGTTTCTCAATTTAAAGTTCTTTCTGTCCAGCATTTAAAGAGGCTGATGCTCTTGCATGCCAAGCAGTAAATCCATAAAAAACGGCCTGCAAAGTCCCTTTCAAGGTGCTTAGTGAAACAGGCTTTGGAGAAATAGAAAATTTGACCTATATTGATTTTATGTCCTTTGAGAAATAGAAAGCTTGGGCTTGATTAATGAGCATTTCCCACCTCATTTATGTTCAAAATCTCTGCAATTGACATCTGAAAATTCTCATGCCTGTACCAAAGTAAATTATGTTAAGTGCCCACTATACTCATGATGTCTCTACCTCGAAGAGCCAAGCACTCTGTTTTGGCCATGTAGCGTACAGCTAGTTTGGGGACGAGTCCAGGGTTTAGTTCCTGACCACTGCATGACATGACCATTTTGATGGGCCAAGGATTTAAATCGGATAGAAAACCAAAGCCATTCATCTTCCCAGATCAATCACAGAAATCACAATCCCATCACTCATATTGTCTTTAATAATTGAAGAAGACACTATAAGACACTGGAAGAAAATAGAAAATATCACCCTAAGTTTTAATCTAAAGTTAAAAAAATACAAATTACACAGATGTTGATGTGAACAAGGCTTTTAAAATGACTTTAAAATAACTGATAAGTCACAAGTACTGTATAAATGAAATTACCAGTAATTAGGTTAAAAATGTTAAGAGAGACAGTGAAATATGAATAGCTAAAATGAATTAATATTAAATCAAAATGTTGTACTGAATAATAAAGGTGAAGACCAAAAGTGCCAAAACAGAATAGGAAGATATACAGGTAATAATAATAATAATAATAATAATAATAATAATATCATACTCTGTGGTGTGCTCTCAATAATATTTGCATTCATGAAGTTGAAATCCAAAGACTACTGAGGTAAAACAGAGTGGTATAATATTGGCTGACAATTTTATCAAAAATTTCATTCAGAGAAGCAACTGTAAATCCATAAAGTCTAGATAAACTAAATGCACATGACAAACAAATAAAATGAAAAAGTCTAACAAGGTATATCTAGCTGACTTTTAAACAGTGATAATGGAGAAAAGTCTTAAACCCTGAAATAAAAGGAAACACACATCACACATAGAGAAGCAATCAGGAAAGAATTTCAGCAACTTCCACATCAGAAACTGAAGGTGAACAGAGGAAAGTGATCGATTATATAGAGTGTGCCTAAGAGAGTCACCTGGAGAGAAAACATTCTCTCGGGCTTTCACAGAAAACAAATTGGTCAAGCAATGGCCGTGACTCATCCACATGGCTGACACTGACAAAGGATCTGCAAAGTGCAGTACAGGGTTTCAGGGTAAATCCTGAGGAGATTTGACTGACATTGGCAGATATAAAAGCTAAATTTCTTGTTACATAGGTCTTGCTTTATCTTGGTCTTAACCATCCAGCAGAAAAGTATAAAAGTGACGTATAAAAAGTAAAGCCATATTAATATGCTGAGCTGTAAAAGGCTCAAGTCAACAACTTCTAACATTGCCAGTCCTACGGAAAACCCACTACTATTATGGACTACTGGACTATATTGGAATATTTTGCTGAATTCACATACCTACACCTACAATATTTAAATGACAATGGAATACCCTTCTCTGACAAAACTAAACAAAAAAAGGGGATACAAATGAAGGACCATTTTGTGTATCTGTATATTCAAAGTTGTTAGGATAGATATACAGCTACTTTCTCTTAATTCGATGAGTATAAAGATTTGTTGTAATAATGTTTGTGGATGGGATAACATGTCTGCCTTTTGTAGTATGAATAACAACTATAAAGACAACAATATGCAATGTATTAATTATTGAAACTGTCCTACTAATCGGTTTTCAAACTGTCTCATTGCTATTTGTTTCTCAATAAAATTATCAAAAGAAATTGAGAAAGAAATTGAAGATGAGGGCTGGCCACATAGCTCAGTGGACTAAAGTGCCTGCTTAGTCAGGCCCAGGGACAGGGATTGGATTCCCAGCATGCTGTGCCTGCCCTACCCCCTGGGGGCACTCTGAGACTGTGCTTTGTGATGTGCACCTGTAATCCCAGTGCTTGGGAGGCTAAAAACAGGAGGATCACTACATGTCTGATCTGTGTAGTGAGACACTGTATACTCTGTACTAATTATATCTTTAAAAGAAAGAGAGGAGAGAGAGGAAAAAAAAGGAAGGCAGGAAGGAAGGAAGGAAAGAAGGAAGGAAGGAAGAAATGAAGGAAGGAAAGAAACTGAAATCAAACAAAAAGCAGCATTACATGTTTATTATAATGAAGGAAGAGAGAAATACCTGATGACTAGAAATTTTATGCATGGAGTGCTTTATTGACCTAGATCTACCTGAAAAGATACGGGAAGACATGCATTAAAATGCTATTTGTACTGAAGTATCACAGAAGAAGGAGGGTTTGCCAACCGAGTTTCTTGGATAGGACATGAAGGCTTCCTCAGCACAGAAAACAGCTTGAGCAAATTTAGCAGCACTAAATAGAAGCACAGTAGATTTACCTACATGGGTAAGCACTTGTATAACACCACGCAATAATTCAACGGCAGTACAGGTTTTCAAATTCTACGGTCCTTCCATATGTCTCCTCTCCCCACTTAAGAATACCCATGTTCTGTCTTTCAGTGCTTCAGGTGTCTTGAATGTTATGTGCCTGAGCAATTTCCCTCTGAGTCAATGCTGAGAAAAAAATTATCATCTTAGTTTTACATTTTCAGGAACACTTATCTTTTTCCAACAAAAGCTAGCTGTCCACATTGGCAAATTAAAACTGTTATCATCATGGTCATAACATCACTTGCATAGTCAAATGCAATTGAAAGGAAAATGAACCAGTTTTGGTTGGACATGAACTACTGGAATGCACATTCACATTTAATGGCCTCCAGTGTTCTCTGGATATTAGATAGACTAAATTCTGCCCTTTCAATTTGTTTTTTTGGCAATTTTTTCCCTTATAGTCTCTATCTCTGTATCTGAAAGTAAGGGAGAATAGCCAGTTAGTTGTAAATTGATTATAGGCTATGATAGGTAATGGAGGATAAATGATTATATTCAAATTACTGTCACTGGTGGATTAATTTAATATAAGATTATATTACTTTGTATATGGAATGCCCTTTTAAGAGAATGAGCAAATCAAATCTGTCCATTTGCATACTTCCTGCAATCTTACCGAAGACTATAATCTGTTGTGGAGTGTGTGCTTCCATGCTGGTTGTATCATACATTCTTGTATTAGCTGGAGGTAATGTCTGGGCATTTATTTAGTTTTCTGTTCAGAAAGGGATAATCTACTTAGAAGCTTACAAGAGATTACAAGGCTTGTGTTGAAGCTACATCAGCATACTAAAGACATTGCTTTTATCTGCATTGTGTGTTTATGTCAACAATTTTGGAATGGACAACTGAGGAAAACTTGAACCTAGAAGTCTCATAGGTCAGCCCTTGAGTGCCACGAGGTTCCCCCATTCAACAAGGATTGAGGTGATTGTATAGGTATAGACTAAATGATAAGCCATGGATAGCACGTGTTTCTGGGACAGTTGAAACCAATCAATGGGGTCCCAGTTTTTTCCTAGGCTCTGCTTTCTCAGTACAGAATAAAACAGAATCATTTAATATTTAGCATTTGTGCTTGAAAACTCAAGGTACTTCAAAATCAGTGTTCTCTATTGACTGCTTTTCTATCTAGTCATGTTACATGGTGAAGAATTCCACCTAAAGGCTATTCTGCAAAATAATAAGTTCTGACCTGGGAATATTAGATTAAATACAGGTATCACTATGCGGTTGAAATTTTACTACAGGGGCTGGTGAGATGGCTCAGTGGTCTAAAGCACCTACTTGGAACAAGCTAGGCTAAGCAAAGCACAGGGATAGCGGTTCAACCCCCCAGCACCACATGCCAGCCAGCCCCGCCCCCTGGTGGGCTGAGCTGGCCACACACACACAAAATAAATAAATATTTAAAAAAAAAAGAAAAAGAAATTTTACTACAATGTAACCTTACTAATTAGGTGTTAGACACCTCTGTTCTGATGTAATGGAAGAGTTGAATGCTGACATAAACTGCATGTAGCAATCACATTACTTTGCCTTGGTGCATTTAAAATTCAATAGTATTTTGAGTGTGTCCTGAAGAGTTAATGAAGATTCTTTATGCTTATTTTATTAGTAACAAATACTTAAATGTTAAGACAAAGAAAAGAAAAAAATACAACCTCGCATGTTAGGCTTTAAGCACAGCACTGTGTAGATAATTTTGTCATTGAATTAGGAGTCAGAGCATTGAGTTTGTTATGTGATGACATCATAATCACTCTAAAATAATTTCCTGTGCGTTGGCACTACCAAATTGAGAGCTGTTCACAATATTTCTACATAAAGGAAAATAAAATTGCCAAAATTGCAAAATAAAACCTAGAATATTTTAACATCACAATTTTTTTCACAAAAACAAAGATGAGACTATAACCACTGTGACTAATCTTTTTGCAAAAAGAGGAGCACTTATTCAAACTAATTAAGATCATGTTTGATAGTAACAACTTGTCTTGATTACTTTTCTCTTGTTTCTGGGACAAAATGCCCAACACCCAAAATTAAGGGAGGAAAGGTTTATTTAGCTCACATTCCGTGGAAAATTCAGTCCACACTCCGGTGGCTCCAAGGCAGAGTGGCACATGGAAGCGGGCTGCAGTTCATGGTGGCAGATAACAAGAAAGTAGCAAGAGCAAATGAGAGGAGTAGCAGCAACAGTGGCTACAGAGAGCAAGTCTGTCCCCCTTACATGGCTTTCAGGCTGTCCAACCCAGGCTGAATGCAGCACACACGCCTGTAGTCCTAGCAGTACTCACATCCATAATCCCAGAACTGGATCAGGAGTTAATCTCAGACTCCAGGACTGTGCCCCAGCGACCGCCTGAGGCTTTGGGGAGACAACTACACACAAATCATAACACAGCCAAAGGAATATCTATAGAGAAAGGTGAGTTTATTTAAAAGTGTTGGTATGTAAAAAAAAAACTTCATTGAAGATAAAAATTTAAAGCTATATCAATAGTCAATTAAAATAAAACTAAATTATTTTCTTAAATATTGGTGAAACCACATATTTTGTCTTATTATGAAGGCAACAACATGTAGAAGGTGACTGCAGAATTAGCCTCACTATATACCTTCATAGAACAATCATAACTAAGAATATTTTTAAAGAATTTAAGTGAGCGATTCACTAAAATGTGAAGTAAAATCTCCTAAGTTGTATAATGACAGATTGTCACAAAAGGTTGGATGAAGTAGATAAAAAAGTTACTTGGATATTTTACAAAGCTTGTGTAAATGTAAGTTGTTCAAAACTTATGTTTTCCTATAATATACATTAGTGTGTACTATGCAGAAAACATTTAAAATTATATTGTGCGACTGATCCACTATTGGCAATGAATTTTGCATTACTTGGTGGAAAGCATTTTTTTCATATAATTTTGTGTGAAATAAAACTAAAATATTCTAAATTGTTCAATCCACACAGCAGGCTCTTGGCTTACCACTTTAAAGTTTTACTGAGATTTTTGAGCTGACAGCAAGGATTGGATTTTTCCTGAATGAGAACAGCCTGCACCACTATTACAGTGCTCTGACTGGGTTCAAGGACTGTATTTTGTTGCTAACTTGGAAATCTAGCTTTGTAATTTTCGCCTAATATTTCAAAACCTCCAAGAGAGGTAATTTGCAAAACATAATAAAGATGATCTGAAAATAGTGTGATGTAAAGTACAAATAATGTAAAACTTCTTTCTAAATGATTTGTGTGGGTGACAGCTTATGAGCCAACATCGTCGTTCTCATATTTGATATCCACAATGTACAAGTTTCTATTTCCAAACTACATTTCCAACAGTGTTTCACAACTCAATGAAAATGAGAAAGTAACATTCATAATTAAAAACCTATTAAATCAGATAACTTTGTCGTTTCCTTGTAATATTGTATTCTTCCATATTATGGCAAGCTAAAAGACAAGTATAGAAAATAATTTAATAGAATCTTATGCATTTCAAGCAATAAATGTCCTGAGTTAAAACCATACAATCATGGGGTGATTTCAATATTTTGAAGCATGTTGCAAAGATGAGATATGTAAGATCATTCTGCATGTGAACATTAACAAATAAATATTTTCAATCAAATTTTATATTAAAGAAAATAACTTTGAAGCCAAATCAAACAAAATATTTATTCTCCTTTTCTAACAAATGCCATTTTTCTGACATTTCTTGCATTATACAATATACTTGCATTATAAAATATGTATTCCATTCTTCTTATTATATTTTTCAATTTCATAAATAATTTTGTTTTCTCTCTTGTTTCCATATTATAATCATAATCTCAATTTTGTCCCCTGGATCATTGTGGTAAAAACTGCTCATTACCTGGCTTTTTTTAAAAAAGAGAATTATCCTTTTATTTCCTTAGTTTTTGAGTGAGGTAGACTGAATAGTTCTCTTTCTGGTGATTATTCAGAGACCAAACCTCGCGTTCTCCTCTGACTCCTCCAGGTGCAGTCTCACTAACCTCGGCAGGCATGGCCTCACCCAGAGGGCAGCAGCCACAAGTGCAGATGGATCAGCCAAGGCGGCCTTGACCTTTGGAGCAAGTGAGATGATGTGATCAGTCTCACAGAAAAACTCAGGACCTGCTTGTACTATTGATGGTAGAACAGAACACAGATGCAACAACTAAGTAACCGATCTGCAGGCAAACACGGGTGACTTTGCAGACGCCCTCCAGGACACATGAATGGAGTTTCCTCTATAGTATCACACACTCTGGGGTTGTAGATACTGCTCTTGTCGAACTATGTGGCTTTTCATTGAGAAACTTTGCTGACATTTAGTCTAATATTCAGGACAAAAACAAAAACAAAATCCACAAAACTTGTTTAATTGCTAAAAACTGTTACTAGTGTCACTCTAGGGAAGGCAAGAGGGTTTCCATTTCCATTTACTCCCCAAATCTTCACTGTGCTCGGAATCATTCCCCCATAAATGTATTATGGATTTGCAAGCTCATAGAGGATTGTTGCACAAGGCTTACTGTAGGTCTCTGTTCTTGAAGGCACATATTTGAGAATAATTGTGTATAAGAGCAGCTAGACAAAACATAATTGTGTTAAAAGCCAGTGAATGGAAATGCATCAAATCTATTAAAATGAGCAGAGTTACTAAGGATGTAAGCTTCAAACAATCTCTCCTGTGCTCCAGTCCTAGCTGTACTGGTAACTCACTGCGTGGACTCGGGAGTCGTGGGAGACAGAGCAAAGGTTGAAGTTCTGGTCTGCTGTGAGAGAGACTGCTGAGTCTTTTGCTTGATGCAGGGTGGGGCACTTATCATACCTGTAGACAGAGAACTGTGTGCAAGGATAAGAAAGAGAGAAGAATTGGACTAGTTAATTCTACTCAATCAGAATGGAAGCATTTTGATTGCAGACACAATGGGGTGCATTGTGACTCAGAGGATGGAGCTGAAGGGGATGGAAGGCATTCAAAGTGGAGGGAAGGAAGGAGGCAGAGTCTGATGCTTTTGTTATACCAAATCAGTTTCTCTCTCACTCTCTATGTCTCTGTGTCTGTGTCTGTGTCTGTCTGTCTCTCTCTTTCTCTCATCTGTAACTATCTACACACAATGGACTATTTTTCAGCCTTGCAAAGAAAGGAAATTCTTATACCCTCTGCAACACAGAGGAACTTTGGAGATCTTGTGCTAAGTGAAACAAATTGGTCACAAAATGTTTCACTCACATGAGTTTCCTAGAGTAGCTAAATTTGCAGAGATAGAAAATAGGGTGGTAGTTTCCAGGAACAATAACACACACACACACACACACACACACACACACACATATTAGACATAAATACATATATTATATAATAGAATGTCATCTCTTTTGCATACTGTTGGAAACAGCTGAAGTTACAAATTGATCATATGTGGGAGGGCAGGACACAGCCACAGTGCCTAAAGCAGTCAAACTACATCAGTCTTGAGAAAAATCATCCTGCCTGGACAATTTTGTCTATCAGTCACTAGGCAACCTGTGTCTCGGATACTAACTTTGCAAAGGTATAAATAAATTCCCATATTGTTCTCTGGGTCCTTTACCAATGAGGAAAACAGGCCTCCATCCTACCCAGCTCATGTCTCTTGTCCATCTTTTCGTCATTCCTGCCACCATTTCTCCCTGGGGTACACAAAGAAACCAATGAGTATCAACAATTTACTCCCTGGTCTTACACACACACACACACACACACACACACACACACACACACACACACACAGATTGCTCACCTTTAACTATAATGCTGACTTGTGTTATTAGGTAATTGTACCATTTGATTCTATTCGCTTAAATTTAACATCCTTTGAACTCCCACTTGTAGAAATGAAAGACTCCTACACACTCAAATGTGTAGGTATATAAAAAGACATATCTACATTTTTAGCAAGTCCAGGTTTTACTTAGTAAGTACACTTGTTTAGAAAATAACACATTTAATTAAATGCTGAAGCTACTGGTTTTCACCTCTCCAGGTGAATCATTTTGATCATTAAACCAATTATGGAGATAAAAATAACTACAGCCATATCTACATCTAGAATGTACTTGTGGAGTGGACTTTTTTCTACTGGAAAAGTGGAAAGAAATGAATTTTATTATACAGTTAAGATCCAGACACATGACTAGGATATGACTGAAGGGAGACTACACAAGCAAGCTGGGAAGCTATATAAATGAATATTAGACAAAAGAAATCTAGAAGTAGAGGTGGAAGATGGGTGCTGTCCTACTCTGAACCAAAATTCACTTGGGTATAGGTATTATGAGCTGAACCATGACGATGCAAATGGCCCATCAAAGTAATTCCACTCTGATGTGGCTATCTTAGGAAAACCTCACTGTAGGTATTGTGTGGGGATCTTGCATCTCTGATCTTCTCCTGGGTGGAGGACAAAAGCAGCTCTACCCAACAAGGAAGCATGCAGATATACAGATAGAAATGCACTCAAGAGGAGTGTAGCATGTTTGCTTAACCGAACAACTAGCACATGGTAGCAACCCTGTGATACACATTTTGCTTGATAGTATGCCTGTCCCCACTAAGGAACTGCTAAGATCACCACATCAGCTTTAACTTTACAGTTCAATAAGAGTTAAATAATAGAATTATAGAGCACATACCTATGTATCATAAAGTGAAGGTGATATTAGGCTCTGGAACTTATTGAATGATATTCAAGTGGAGAAATATTAAAGGTTTACTCTGATCATGGGTGATACAGAATTGGCTTATTGCTTGCTGTCTCTTATGATTGGTGTAGACAAAACCCCACAGCTTCATGTGTTGTTTCTGCAGCCTCAGTTTTCATCTGTAGTTTATAGGAACAAGATCTCTTTTTCAGATCTATTTTTCCAAATTGATTTATAACAATGTCTTCCACAGGGTGTGAAACTTTTGGCTGTGTCTCTACCTCAGACTTTAGAGAGTTATTGCAATAGGACAGGAAGAAAAATACTAAAAGATGAAATAAAAGTTTTTAACTCCTTGGAGATATATTTGTTTGAAGTCTCAACAGAAATTCAAGATGGCATCTCTTACTTGAATTTGATGCAAATTTTGATACTGAATAAAATGCAGATCTTCTTTCTGCTGGTGGACACCACAGAGGAAGCATTGTCAGGCTCTCTTCCGACTGTGTCATGTCTAAGTCAGAGTCTCCCAAGGAGCCCAAACAGCTATGGAAGCTCTTCCTCAGAGGGCTGAGCTTTGAAACAACTGATGAGATTCTGAGGGACCATCTTGAACAATGGGGAACACTCACAGACTGTGTGGTAATGAGAGACCCAAACACCAAGGGTTCCAGAGGCTTTGGGTTTGCCACTTATGCCTCTGTGGAGGGGGTGGATGCAGCCATGAATGCAAGGCCACACAAAGTGGACGGAAGAGTTGTGGAATCAAAGAGAGCAGTCTCAGGAGAAGATTCTCAAAGACCGGGTGCTCACTTAATAGTGAAGAAGATCTTTGTTGGTGGCATTCAAGAAGATAGCGAAGAGCATTACCTATGGGATTATTTTGAACAATATATAAAAATCGAAGTGATTGAAAAGATGACCGACTGAGGTAGTGGAAAAAAGAGGGGCTTCACTTTGGTAACCTTTGATGATTATGATTCTGTGGATAAGATTGTCATTCAAAAATACCACACTGTGAACAGCCACAACTGTGAAGTGAGGAAAGCCCTGTCAAGCAGGAGATAGCTAGTGCTTCATCTAGCCAAAGAGGTTGAAATGGTTCTGGAAACTTTGGTGGTGGTCATGGAAGTAGTTTTGGTGGTAATGACAGTTTCAGTTGTGGAGGAAACTTCAGTGGTCGAGGTGGCTTTGGTGGCACCCGTGGTGGGGGTGGATATGATAGCAGCAGAGATGGCTACAATGGATTTGGTAATGATGGAAGCAATTATGGAGGTGGTGGAAGCTATAATGAATGTGGCAATACAGCAGTCAGTCTTCAAATTTTGGACCCATGAAGGGAGGAAACTGTGGAGGCAGAAGCTCTGGGCCCTGTGGTGTTGGAGGCCAAGATTTTATCATACCACGAAATCCAGGTGGCCGTGGTGGCTCCAGCAGCAGCAGCAGCAGCTATGGCAGAGACAGAAGATTTTAAATAGTTCCAGGAAACAAAGCTTAGCAGGAGAGGAGAGTCAGAGAAGTGACAGGGAAGCTACATGTTACTACAGATTTGTGAACTCAGCCAAGCACAGTGGTAGCTGGGCCTCCTGCTACAAAGAAGACATGTTTTAGACAATACTCATGCCCAGGGGCAAAAAACTTGAGGACTGTATTTGTGACTAATTGCATAACAGGTTATTTTAGTTTCTGTTCTGTGGAAAGTGTAAAGCATTCCAACAAAAATTTGTATGTAGACCTTTTTTTGCACCTATGCTGTTGATTGTTAAATGTAATAATCTGATCATGACACTGAATAAATGTGCCTTTTAAAAAAAATATGGATCTTGACATTCTGGTAAGTTCTTGAAATCTTTTTTAAGTTCTTGATAGAACACACCTCCTAAATCAGCTTTATTTTAATGGGTGGTGTTTTGTTAAAACTGATTCCCTTTTTATGTGGTATTGTGTTGAATGCCCAACAAATGCTTATTAGAAGGCTGCTTGGATGGTTTAATTACATTCCATGTTCAGGGTATTGATATTTCTCCACCTCTTGGCTGAAATATCCACACTAAAGTAATCATTTACACTTTATTGGAATATATTCATATTTGATTTCTCATCTTGGCTTATCTGTTTTCTATTTTCAAGC
>NW_004524618.1:8710521-8715516 GCF_000260255.1 Octodon degus | reverse complement strand
TTTATTAAATCTATACTTTTCTTGATGGAGTTTTTGGAGTCTTCTATGTAGAATATGATGCCGTCTACAAATAATTATAATTTCACTTCTTCGTTTCCACTTATTATTGCTTTTATTTCTTTCTGTTGTCCAGTTCCTCTGGCACCAGAACTATTTTGAATAGTAGTGGTGTCAGTGGACACTTTTGTCTTGTTTCTGATTTTAGAGTGGAGATTTTCAGTTTTTGTCCATTTAGTATGATGTTGGCTGTTGTTATGTCATAGATGACTTTATCACATTAAGCTAAACACCATTTAATCTGATTTTCTGTAGGGTTTTTATCATGAATTAGTGAGTAGTGGACTTTGTCAAAAGCTTTTTCTGCATCTACTGAGATGATCATGTGAGTATCATTTTTGTTTCTGCTGATGTGGTATATTACATTTATGGTTTGCATATACTGTACTATCCTGCATTTGTGGAATAAATCCCACTTGATCATGATTTATAATCTTCTTACTGATTTGCTGAATTCTTTTTGTTAGTATTTTATTGAGGAATTTTTCATCTATGTTCATTAAGGAGATTGGCCTGTTGTTCTCTGTTTTCCTTGAGTTTTTCTCTGGTTTTGGTATCAGAGTAATACATGCCACCAGGAATAAGTTTGAAAGACCTGCTTCCCTTTTAATTGCTATGAAGAGTTTGAGGAGAGTTGGCATTAAATCTTCTCTAAATTTCTAGTAAAATTCAGCTAGAATTGTATAATATAATCAAATATTTGCAAGCAGTATAGAGTACTTGTTCCAGAAAAAGTTTACTCTAGGTAAGTCCAGTGAAATTTGTGGTATTTTATCAGGTCAATTTCCATTCTTTGCAAACTATGTTAGTACTACAGCACCTTAGAAAACCAGTCACCCCATAATCACTATAAAACCAGAAGACTAGAGGCACTGCAGGCACAAGTGAAGTGCAGTGTCTCTGAAACACTGCTGTGAGATCCCCTGAATCTCCATTCTCAGAAAATTGTCTTTGATTGACTTGCCTAGTGATTTCCAAGGTCAGTTCATTTGTAGTGTTTCTCTTTACTACATCAGGTAAAGAACCCATTCACTGTGAGTGGCCTTCTCATGTTTTTCAGTGAAAAAAAGGGAAAATCCTACAACTGTCTACATAGCTTTACAGTTGTCAGAGATGGTACCAGGTAGAGTTAGCTACAAGCTGAGAAGACTCTATGAAGAAAGTCTTGACACTGAGGTTTTGTTAGAGCCCTCACCTGTTTCTGAGACTCTGAAAGGCCCTGCACATGCACAAACCTGTGTGCATGCAAAAGAGAAGCCTCAAAGAACCACAAACAGGAAATAGGATAAAACTTCTGCGAGTAATATATTTGATAAGAGATTAAAATCTAGAATACATAGAGAAGTTTTTATACCTCAAAGTAAAAAAAAAATTGATCAAAATTTTTAAAAATGGGCCAAATACTTGAAAAAAAATATACATTAAAGTTACACAGTTGATTAATGTATACCTGAGGTGTTCAGTGTTATTATGCACCAGAAAAATTCAAATAAAACTCATAAAGTATCACCACATTCAATTCCATAGCTCCAGCAAAAAAAAAAAAAAAAAGTGGACAAAAGCAATCTGGAGGAGAAAGTACAGATATGGAGACCCAACTACAGTACACTGTTGGTGAGAATACGAAGTGGGACAAATTCTTTGGATATCAGTTTACAATTTATTGAAAAAATAAATGTTAGATTATTCTGGTCCTGAGTACACAGCCAAGAGAAATAAAACACATGTTTGTAGAAGTAGTTCCACGTATATGTTCACAGCAAAGTTATTATTTATAAGAACTAAGTCCTAGGAACACCTCAAATGTTCAATGGAGGAAAGGGCAAACAATGTACAGCACAGAAATACATGGGACTCTTGCTAAGCCTCAGAGGCATGTGCTACAATCTGCATGGACATTGAATAGATTATTGTAAGCAAAAGAAGTAACACACAGCAACCACATGTAAGATTCTATTTATGTATGCTGTCCAGGAAAGTTTAGTAAGACATAGATTAAATGCTGCCTGAAGTTATTAGAAAAGTGGTATGAACAATGACTGGCTATGTACAGGGAATTTTATTGGGTGATGAACTATTTTCAAACTATATATTGGTGATATACAATTCTTCTCTCACTCTTTTTTTAAAATTTGTTTTCTTTTTTCAATTTTGGTACCAAGAACTGAACTAACAGTCTCACGCTTCCCAAGTAGTTGAGGTGTGCCACTGAGCTATATCCCCAGCTGCCAAGATTGGAATGGTTAGACAATCTTGTCTTGTAAAGTTCTTTGAGGAGAATCTGTTCTTTCCTGCGGTGCTGGGGAATAAACCCAGGGCCTTATGCCTGCAAGACAAGAACTCCATCATGGGCTGGCCATGTTCTCCCATTGAATCATTGCTAGTAAACTTACTTTCATCTTTAAAGGTTTAAACGTTCATTTATATTAACTAAACATTGGCTATTTTTTTAAGAGCTAAAGATGAAACAGAAGAAAGTATACATAATCTGCATAATAATGGAGTTTCTAACTCAGGTAGACTAATGCAGAAATTATTAATGTCGGGAAAAACAAATAATGAGATATTTTCAAAGGTCATCATGCAAAGGATTGATTCAGAGGACTACATGGTAACAGAAGCGTGGCCTGGACCACGCAGAGAACCTTCATTTATCTCTTATGTCTGACAGTTTCTTCATTCAAATGGGATTTATTTGTTTAGAAAAATTATTCATTTGTAAATCAATATTCATTTAACACTTCCTTATCAGCCAACCACGTACATGAGTATATGCATCCTCAGAAATGTTGCATTTGTGGTGGGAATAATATTCCAAAAGATGGAGAAAAGGATATATAGCAGGTCACCAGAAGTCGGCTGATGGTATGATGGGAGCACTGGTGGTTGGTAAATTTATTCACAGGTAGCTGACCCCTAAAGACGTCCTGGTGGTGAGATCCATTGCCACGTGGCCTGGGCAGATCCCTACACTCTCCAGGCCTTGCTCTGGATCCTGGAGAACCACGGCTAGAACATCACTTTTACGCTAAAACTGTACGTATGTGTATATATAATAATGTGATGCAAATCAATGTGCGTATGTAATCACCTGTTCACCAGTAATGTATGACATGTGTTTGTAAGTTGTATATTCATACATGGAGAAAGAGAATACAAGAGAGAGAAGAAAAAAGTGCCATGTTTTAAAGTCAGTAGGATAATTTTTGAACAGAATCAGTGGGTGACTGTATCATTTCTTTAAAATCAAATGTCTTAATAAGAAAAAGGTCTCACTATTTCAATTTTGTTTCATACTATATAATCTCTTAATATCCAAATATGTAATAAAGCATCATAAATAAGAATCCTGTCAAGTTTTTGCATTAATTTTCATTGCAAAGTTTGCAAAATGAATGTTGGATTTATCATTTATTAATAATTTATTAATTAATCATAAATGCTATTAAGTAGCAAGTTGGTTGTAATTAAGAGTTGAAACTTTCCCTCTTGATTATATTCTTCCTAATTAAACCCAGTAGTATTTGAGAAAATAGCTACATTCTGAAAAAGTAGTTCTGCTTTTTTTTTTTTTTTGGCTAGCTCCACCATGCTAATGAGTGCAAACAAAACTCAATATAATTTTTCTCCATTGAAACCCAGCGTACTGTTTCATGTTTCATCTTTTCTTAAAAGATGATTTATTTATTTATTTGGCATAGGGTCTCTCTATGCAGTTAGACTCCTAGTGATCCTCCTGTCTCAGCCTCCCCAGGTCTGGGATTACAGGGTCCTGTGGTTTGGGGTCTGCTCAGCTTGGGCCATTGCAGAGTGGGTCAGGTGTAGAACGGGGCTGGCGCAGCATGTGGTACTGGGGACTGAACCTGGGTACTTGAGCTTGAGAGGCAGGCGCTTAGGCTGTTGAGCTATCTCCCTGTCCCTCATGTTTCATCTTGCTAACAGAGTCTCTTTTAGTATCACCTTACTTTTGAAATATAGCTTCTTCTTTTGGCACCAAGAATCCAACTCAGGACCTTGTGCTTGCCAGGGGGACACCATTGTGGGAAGCTACAACCCCAGCCCTTGAAGTCCAACTTCTTTATAGGCAGAAATACTCTTGTCACTCAACACTGTGCCTCAAAAGCATTTAGAGTTTAGATTCTTTTCTTTCAGTTTGAATTTCAATTCTTCCATCTGGCTTCAGCCATGCAACAAATACAGGTTCTCCCCACGATTTTTTTTTAAATCACAGTTTCAATAATTGTTTCATCAAGGAATAACCTTAAAAGCATCTGAGAAGAAACTGCTTCAGAGGATTGTGCCAGGAATGAGGGCTAATGGGGCCAGGGAGATGGCTCAGTAGAATAAGCACTTCCCTGGCAAGTGCAAAGGCCTGAGTTCAATCCCCAGTCAATCCCCGGTTCCGAGGGGAAAAAAAAAAAAAAAAGGAATGGAGGCTGTCTCTGGATATTTGACAGGATGTATCTGGAATAAACAAAGACATGGAGATTTCCTCTTACGGTAGGAAAGAGGGGTGAAGAAATTGGGGCCTATGTCTTTCGGAATGTAGAGCACAAATTATCTTTACTAGATTTCTTTTTTTATTATTACATGCTTGTGATACACAGAAATTACACTCACCCAGGGGAAGTAGTGTACATAGATGTGGGATTCTCCTCATTCTTACTTCCCCTTCTCTGCCTGCCTTCCTGTCTCTACCATCCTTGACATGAGTGTCTGGAGAATGTGTTTTAACTCCTACTCAGGGTTCCCATCACAAGAAAACGTTATGATTCCCAGGAACTAAGATGTCTTCTGCTACGTTAGTAGCTAATTCCCTTTTTCCACTTTTTTGTTGAGATGAATAAATTTTAATTTAATCATTCACACACATTCAATGATCTTAATATAAAACAAATTTCGGGGCCAGGGAGATAGCTCAGTAGAATAAGCACTTGC
>NW_004524618.1:8708143-8709631 GCF_000260255.1 Octodon degus | reverse complement strand
TTTTTTTTTTTTTTTTTTGGCAGGGGAAAGGGTCTACAGGGTGTTCAGGGTCGCACTACTAGATCAGACTCGCGGTGATTCTCCTGTGTACACCCTCCCAATTGCAGGGATTACAGGCGCGCACAACCAGGCCCAATCTCAATCACACGCCCAGTCTCAATTGCCCTCTCAGTGCATCCCGGGAGGCAGGGCCACCACTGCAGGCCTGGGGATCGAACCCCAGCCCTGTGCCTGTTTGCAGGCATTTTAATCCCCTGAGCTATGGCAGACCCTGATTTTCATTCTGAAGATGCTATTTTCTATGTGCTGTCAAAAGACACAAATACACCTAGGCTATGTTATTTTTGACATGTATTCAATCAATTCCAACTTGTCCTATATTATTTCTATCCAGATAAGTCATTTTTATTCTTTCTTAAATAATATGAATAATTTTCCAATGAGCATGCAAATTTAATTATATATTTTTGAAAGAAAAGAAGGATCACAATTTGATATTTACAGTATTCAAATAATTCTCTGAGTTATTTTCTCCCTTCTAGAACAAAACTTCCAACACCCACAAGTTACAGGAGAAGATTATGTTAGTTCACAGTCTGTAGATGTTTCAGTTCATAGCCAGCTGGTTTCAAGCAAAGCATCATGGCACAGGGGCACCATGGGAAAGTGAGAGTTCACGGGAAGGCAGGAAGCAGCAGCCCTCAGGGGAGATTGGAGACTTTATGTCTGTTGGCCTCAGCTACGGTGAGCACCTCTGCCCACCAGGTCTCCCCTCCCAACATCACACTGAGAACTCATCAATGGACTGATCCAGCACCACACATCCACAATCCAATCCCTTTGCAGAAGCCCCACATATACTTAAGACTTTGGAGGAGGAAACCTAGATATAAACCTTAACAATTCTTTGCTTTTCTTGAAATAGCTAAATGATATGCTAGGACATGAATTATTAATATTTCCTGGGTAAACCAAAGGAAAGGGGAGAAGGATAATGTCATTATCAATGGAGAACAAAGCTTCCTGCACTATTCCTCTTGATGGGATTAGAGAACACTGGCAAAACAATTGTGAAAATAAAATTCTTCAGAATTCTCTATTTTTTATTTTATAAAGACAATACAGAATGATAAAAAGAAAAAAGTCTCATTTGAAATAATACAGAATTTTAATAAAGTAATATAAATTTGACAATGGTTGATGTATTATATAATGTTAACTTCACAAATAAAGGGGGGTGGAAGATGGTGGCCAAACAGCTCAGCAGATTAAAGCACCTGAAAGCAAGCACAGGGGCCAGGGCTTTCATCCCTGGGCCTGCTGTGTCAGTCTCACTCCTGGGATACACTGAGATGGCAATTGAGACTGAGTGTGGTGATGTGTGCCTGTAATCTCAGCTCTTGGGAGGCTGTAAACAGGCAGATCACTATGAGTCCAATCTAGTAGTGAGACTGTGAACATCCTGTAGACCCTTCCTAAAATACAGAC
>NW_004524618.1:8685627-8700508 GCF_000260255.1 Octodon degus | reverse complement strand
ATATATCACATTTCATCCATAAAATGTGGACTGTAATTTTCATGGAATATATGTTTTTCTAAAATCTTTAGCTGGGGTGCTTTATAACATTGAATTTGAAAATAGCCTGTTGCATTTTTATAAAATCAGGTTTCCTTTGATGACAAATCTAGCAACACAAACACACCAAATTCAACTCTAGAACTAGTGTACAATATTGACTAATTACCATATAACACAACTTTTCCAAGAAGACTTTAATTCTTCAAGAGATAGTAATAAATTCCAGCAATCTTCAGAGACAGAAAGAGAACTTATCTAAAAATAAAGAAAAATACATTGTGTAATCTTATTTTTTAATAATAAGACTATAGGAAGAGAAATTAAGTGAGAGAAAATTTAGTTTATTGGCTCATAGAGTTTTCCATTTTTAGATATATAATTCAGATTTAGATCTTTCAAAATTCAAAAGGAATAATAAATTTCTTCTTATTAAAATTCTTTTATTAGAAATCCCAAAATGTTAGATTAAGATATAATTGAGTTTGCTGAGCCACTGGAGAGATTTTGCACTTGCAAATAGGTCTGTTGTTAAAGGGAAATCAGAAGATAAAGAAAAATGTGGGCAGCACTGCCTAAGAAGTTAACAGATGACATTTTATTCATGTAATGCCATTGTGTTTATCCTGCACATTTGATTCCAAATCATTTGTTTTTCAAAGACATTTTGCAGTTTTTATTTCTGTGCATACAGTGATCATAAATGCATTAACAAAATAAATTTAACAACACATCTGAGCTTTTTAAAATTATTATTAGAGTAGTCAAAGAGCAGATGACACCTAAAAAGAATAAAGTGAAGCATTTTGTTATCAGCTTCTAACTGGATTAAAGTTGTATTCCTTGCTTTTCAACGTGCAGAGGAAAAGTTCTTATTGCTACCACAATAATGGTAGAATTTGTTATTTATTTTCATTATTAACATAGCTTGTAAGTAAAATTATGAACTTAGCAACAGGAATTTTGCTGGTTATACATGTATAGAATAGTGAACAGAAGGTTATGATATCTGTAGGAAGAGAAAAATAGTTTGGGAGTGGAGTGAGAATAACTTTGAGCTTTCCTCCTCAGCTTTGATGTATCCTGAGATTGTTCAAACAAATATTCAAATGACATAATGCCACAATTATTATTAATTAATTATTCTATCTGTTTCAGGTTCTCACCATGCAGCTCAGACTCATAGTCATCATCCTGTTGTAGCCTTCCCAGCCCTGGGATTTCAAGTGTGTGTCACTACTTTGGTGGCCAGCTCAGCATGGGGCTGGCGTAGCATCTGGTGCTGGGGATCAAACTTGGGTCTTTGCCCTTGCCAGGCAGGTGCTTAGACTGCCAAGCTATCACTTCAGCCCTTATTATTATTATTTGTGTTGTATATTCACTTTATAGGAATGCTGATTGAATATTGATAGATGGGCAAGTAAAAGATGAGGAAATTCAGCAACTTGCAACATTCACACTGTAAGTCAGTGGAGAAATTGAACTTGCTTTTTTTTTTTTTTTGCGGAACCGGATATTGAACTCATGCCCTTGCGCTTGCCAGGCAAGCACTCATTCTACTGAGCTAACTCCCCGGCCCCATGAACTTGCTTTTTAATTATTAACTCTTTTGGATAATCATGGCCTGGGTTCATAACCTATCATGATCAAAGATGAATGAGCCCAGTCTATAACTGCATAGATATAAAAATGAAGGTTTAAGGAAAAGGCAACAGACCTAGAAATGTAAGAAAGAACTAAATCAAATGTGACAAATCTCGATTTACTTCACATCATCGCTTCTTCAAGCTTCCCTGGAACTGTAACAATGATGCGGGCGCGGCTCTGTAGTCAGCGTTTTCTACCGCATTTTTGCTGTGCTCGAAGCTGAGCTTGGGATCCGGTCAGCTTCCACGTGCAGTCCCATCTTAGCTCTGCTGTTTACACTAGGTGCAGTCAAGGCAGATTTCTTAAGCCTTGATGCAGAGAAAACCAGCAAGTAGATGAAAGACAACTGTGTCATTTATTGTCACTCTTGGCAACAGACTCAAGCTTCCAAGACTACTTTAAGACTGAAGAAAGTCTCACTTCAGAGATCAGAATATCCAATTTATTAAATCAAAACTCTAGATTTTTAAAAAAGTTTAAAATCTTCATTTATTTACTTATTTATTTGATACAGGGTCTCGCTATGCAGCTCAGACTTGTAGTAATCCTCCTGTGTCAGCCTCCCCAGAGCTGGGATTACAGGTATGCACCACCGTGCCCTGCTTTGCGCTGGCACAGCATGCAGTACTGGGGACCAATGTAGGTCCTTGTACTCGCCAGGTAGGTGGTTAGATCGCAGAGCTATCTCCCCACACCCAAAACTTTAGAGTTTGTTCACTATTAAATTTATCTTCTTAATGAGAATGTGTGTTAGATTGGAAGACAGTGTTAGGAAAGAGGAGATAATCAGATTTGTGAGTTTTGGTTTACGTTTTCCCGTCCTCATTTCACCTGGCATCTTCTGACACCTACAGAGCTGGAGCACCGAGAAGGTGGACCAGCAGTGGAACACGAAGTCTTCATTTGAACACTATGGTAACAAGCTGTGCTCTTGCCCTGCATGCCTTGAAGCTTATTCGCATTCTCTTCCTGTGTTCCTCCTCTCAACTATTAGAAGCTCTTTGTATTTTTCTCTTAAGAGCCCTTCAAATACAGTCATGTGATCTAAAAAGCAGGTGAACCATTATGTAGGTAGTGATTTTCCCTAAGTTAAGCAATGCCAATGAATGCAAATCCTCCTCAGCTTTATGCTACTTAGGTTTGTGTTCTATTTGAGGTTATCTTACTGGACAGTGTTCAATGTAAAGGCAGACAGTTCTGTCTGTAAGATATATTTATGAATTCACTGTGATGGAAAAATATTTGAAGTATGCTTATTGTAAGACAGCAGCCCTGTCCTAGCATATTTCTGTTGTTCTAATAAAATTCTACAGATTATGGAATTGACAAATAATGAAAACTTATGTATAACTGTTCAAAAGGCGTGGAAGTCCCAAATCAAGACACTGGAAGTTTCATGGTCTATAAACGCTTTTCTCCTGTTTTTACCTTAGCGCTTCATTTCTGTTTTCCATGGAGGACATCAACACTGACTTCCCACAGGAGGAAAGGACGCAGAGAGCAGGCAGGAAGGCTGTGCGAAGCCTCCCACTGTATCATTAATTTCACTGTTGAGGGAAGAGCTCTCATGACCTGCCTGCCTACACTGCCCATGTCTCACCACGGTTGCATTAGAGACGAAGTTTCAGTGCAAATTTCAGAGGAACACAAGCGTTCAGACTGTGCTAAGGCCTTCTCCCTGATCTCTCATACTGTCATCCTTTTGGGTTCTTTTTCTGTCTTTGGGAGTGTTATATTTGTGACAGAGCTGACATGTTAACCCCGAGTAAACCCAAGATGTCCTCTTTCATTAGGAAATGGGTGAAGCCATTAGAATGCCCTGAGTTTACCTTCAAGGTTGTAGGGATTCAAAAATTAAGGAAAAAAAAAGCAAATTTTCAAATCTTTTAAATCAACTCTTTCCACTTGTCAAACATTTCTTCTACCTTTTCTCTAGTTGAAGGATGTAAAATTTCTAAAACTAACTCACATTATTGCATCTGTGATTACTGGAAGCCTCAATTTGCAAGTTCAGATGTTTATACAGAGACCTTTTTGCACATTTCTTTTTAATGTCTTATGTGATTTATGGCTGAGGTTGGGGCTATAATGGTGTTAAGGAGGCATTTATTTCAACCAAGTGTGTGCTTTTCTAAATCATTTATCAGATGTTGAGTTAAGAATTAAAAGGGTAAAACCAAATTCAGCCACACTGCTGGGTATAGTAATTTGTGAGTTGAAATGGAAAGCAGCCCTTACACCAAGGATGACTCAGAGAAGAAACGCATTTGTCAAATCTTCTTTCTCAGTCATGATTTTTCTTCCCCAAACATAGACAATTATCCCTCTATCATCAGGCAATGCCCACTGCACTGTAATTACAAGCTTCTGTGGTTTCCCTTTACATTGTTCAGACTAAAATTTTAAACAATGCATTTTTTAAAAAGTTGGAATGAGCTAATATTATAGGTACTAATACATATTTGACATATTACTTGTAGAGTGACAAATGTGTTTCAACTTGAAACCACGAGGTACCATCATTGTCGAAAACCGGGAAACGCAGGCCACAGACCATTTCATCTGTAACTTCCTTTTCTACACCATTACTTCTTTGCCTTCATTAAGCTCTTCCTGAGTTAAGTGCAGAGCCAAGTGACAGTGACGAGCGAGAATATCGTGTGCTCTGTCAATTCAAATAAACCCCAAGTTAGTAAATGGCAATTTTGTCAGCAAGGATTAACATCTAGTGATGCCTATGAAAAGGGTGACTGTGCACACCATTGCAAATGGTAATGAGAGCACTTTACAGGGTGTTCTTAAATGGGAAAAAGATTATCATTTCTTTGGCATGGTTTAGGTATACTGAATTTTCTTTTTAATTTGCAAAACTTTCATTGGTACCTGGTAGGAACCAATTATTTTGTTGTTCTATTTTTTTTTAAATAAAGTACTTACTGTATAATTTACTATATGAGTGGGTAAAAGATTAAACTAAATTACTCACCAAATATGGAAAGTACATAGAGGAGGAAAGGAAATGAAATAAGAATGATAATAGCTGCTGCCCAAACTGTAGGTTATACAAACAGCGACTGTGTTATTTATTTCCTCGCTATTCTATCAATGCATGTGCAAATAAGGTTATAAGAAATAAATTTTTCTTCAAATACTGTGTAAAATCCAACTTGTTATTACAAGTGATTAAAAATAACTACAAAAGAGGATGGCCAAATAGCTCAGCGGATTAAAGTGCCTGGAAGCAGGCTCAGGGGCTGGGATTGGATTCCCGTGCCTGCCATGCCAGCCCTGACCTCGGGGTATGCTGAGATGGCAATGGAGACGGGGTCTGGTGGCACCTGTAATCCCAGCTCTTGGGAGGCTGTAAATAGGCAGACAACTAGGAGTCCAATCTAGAAGTGAGACCCTGGACACCTTGTAGACCCTTCCCTAAAATACAGGAAAAACCCCAAAAAACCAAAAAACAACCCTACAAAAATACATAGCAAGGGGTCTGAAAATGACAAATTCCCAATAGTTGTTTACTGATAACAATAAAGCATGCAGGTTTTTTATACCAAGTCATTAAATAAAATAATTTAATAGCTGGTGAAAACAATGATTTCTACTTCAGTGGATTAAAGCATCTGCTTAGGCAGACACAGCGGCCAGGGTTTGATCTCCAGAGAGCCAGGCAGGCCCTAACCCTGGGACGTGCTGAGACAATGATTGAGACCAGGCATGGTGGCACACACCTATAATCCTAGCTTTTGGGAGGCTGAACACAAGCAGATCACTATAAGTCCGATCTATGTAGTGAGACCCTGTAAACCCTGTACTAAAATACAGCAAGCAAGCAAACAATGTTTTCTACCTTTTGAAAGCAAAAGTAAAGAGTATATGCAGTTTGAGTGCATCCTCTAAAAGGCTATGCATTGAGGATGCCCGGATATGGTGGCATGTAGGGCGTAGCATCCTTAAGACACAGAATCTCATGGAAGATAAAGTCACAGGGGCCTCAGGCTCAGAAGGGATGAATGATTGTCTTGAGGGGTGAGGGGATGCATTCTGCCTGTGCATGAGGGGACTGTTACAAGCAAGCCTGCAGTTTCTCCAGAGCCTCTCTCCGTTTTCTCCTGGTCTCCTTCTGGTGCACTAGCTCGTGGGGCGGTGCTGTGCACCACACCATGCTGACGCAAGAAAGCCGTCAGAGAGTGGAGCAGGTGACGCCACGTTAGGGGAAATCCCAAGCTGTGAGTCCAGTAAAGCTCTTTAATATATATCCGGCATCAGCTATTCTGTTACAGTGAGAGCCAACCAACTAAAAGGGCAAATAAATCTGTGGTCTGAAGGCTGCATCCATCACCCTGTGGTGCCACTGAATTAACCCATCTTGGAAACCAACAGGGAAGACACTGCAGTAGAGTAAGGACGGAAGCAGGGGTGCAAACCGGCACCCCTGTGGCTGCTGAGCTGAAAGGTGCTAACTTTAGCTAACATGGATGCCGTTCTGGTGGGAAGTGGTCAGTGATTTGAGGATACATTTTTCTCATGCGTGATTGGCAGTTCTACTGTAAGAATTATATGGCTATGCCTGCTTTCTGGAGCACAGAATCATGTCCTTCTCACTGAATGCTACTCATTTGAAGTCTATGTATCTAAGAAATGTAGGGGCCATTGGAATAAAAGTATAAATTGAACTGATTCCCTTTCTACATGATTGGCAGTGGAGTTGGTTTAGAAAATTTGAAGTATTCACTTTTTTATTGACAGAGGTAAATGGGAAGTAGAGATGTATAAATTATACATAATGCTGTAATAAACAACTTAATTTACATCTCATTACCTGTTTAACTGAATACCGTCAAGCATTTAAAAAAGCTCTAGATCTAAACAAACTGACATCTACTTGATCTCAGAAGCTCAGATACCTTCTCTTTAAAGCGTAATTGAGGTCAATGTGCTTGGGAAGGTGGAAGCTCTAATCTTTATGGAAAGAAAAATATTCGGTTACATTTTCACCAACTTTCTACAGGAAACAGTTCATGTTCTTTTGCTATTAGCCTTCAAATCCATGGACATTTTTCTCTTGTCACTTAGAGTTTTGCATTTGAATAGGGATCTCTTTCGATTTTGACTTTATAACATGCCATTCCTTCCCTGGGGGAATTTTCACTCACTCATTGAGACAGGAACAGAATACAGTGAGAAAAATCTTAAACAAATGACCATGGAAATCATTCAGGGAGGAATGTGAATGTGTATCCTGTGCTTGTGCAGGTGCGGGGGCAGAAGGGAAAAAGTTCTTTGGTTTTTCTTTCCCACATAGAGATCTCAACTGGTCAGTTTTATATTGGAGCACAAGCCTTGGTTTTGAGTTTATGAGCCCATAGCCAGGCTTCTCCAATGACATCAGGAGGTTTTCTTATATTTCTTTTCACCCAGCAGCAAAAGCTAAGAAGCTTCTCCTATTTATTAATTTGGGACATTGTGGAGTCACTCCACTTTGTGAAGGTTTCCATATGAGTAAAGGTATGCATTTTCTATTATGACTGCAATCTCACCTCCAGACTTAGAAATTTAAAGCAACAGCAATCCCCTGCTTTGCTTAGGATGAGGAAGCTCTCCTGAAGAACTTTGCTCTGCTCCACCTGGCAGCAGCTGCCCAGGAGGCTGAGAATCCACACTTGCGGTGGCCCTGGGTAAGCTGGGAGATCAGCTCTGTGGCAGTGCAGCTGAACAAAGCAAGTGCCCAAGAGCATGAGACAGAACACATATTGTCTTTCTTCATGTAACTCTGGAAGTCACATAGTGCCACTTCTGGGCTGGGGAGGTAGCTCAGCAGCACAGCCCATCTGGCAAGCTCAGCGTCCTGGGTTAGATCCCTGATACCAAAAAAATTCAATTAAAAATGCATAACATAATGTCACTTCTGTCATAACCTCAGCCTGACCAGATTAAGAGAAGGGAATGCAGACCCCACCTTTCTGTGGAAAGCAATACAGCACGTAGGTTGAGTGAAATTGATGTTGTCACTTCAGAAAATGCCATCTGCCGTAATTTTCCTTAGAGAACATCTGAAAGTATTTATTTATTTATTTATTTATTTATTTATTTATTTATTGGGTTTTTGTTTGTTTGGTTGGTTTGGTTTTGCGGAACAGGGGATTGAACTCAGGCCCTTGTGCTTGCCAGGGAAGTGCTTATTCTACTGAGCCATCTCCCTGGCCCTAAAAGTTTTTATTTTTGATGACCAACAATCATTCTGTCTTCAAGTGGTCACCATAAGAGACAGAGGGATTAAATTTGGGGGGTATCATGGAAGCATTAACAAAATAATAAGACATACATACTAGAATCTGGAAATAAGGTTACTTTTTTGGTGGCAGCAGTGTGTGTGTGTGGGGGGGGCATTGCCATTTGTACTTTTGGCATGCTTCTTTCATTGATTAAATACGGATATATTAGGATTCTGGGACTTTCCAATAAATTCGAGAGCATTTTGAACAGTTAGCTGCAAGCATCACAGACAAACCGGATCTCACATTTGTCTTCCCTGGGCTCTGGGCTCTTTCGATTCCTGCGTGCAGGCTCAGCGCGGACTGCTGATCCGATCCAAGTGCACATCTGCCGAGGCCTAGAGAAGGCAGCCTGCCTGCTTCCCTGTTCACGCCCACAACTGCGGAGTGCAAGCCCCGAGGACAGGCGCCTTGCCCAGACAGGTAGGCAGCTAAGAGAGAAGAGGCGGAGGGCCAGGTGGCCCAAAGGAAGGGTCTACCAGGGCCATGGAGCGAGCACTTGGCGCCCAGTGCGACTGCAGAGCCCGACGAGGTTCCGGAGTCCTGCAGCCCCCTCGCCTGTGCGTCTGTGGCAGGCCAGCTCGAGCGCGCAGTCCCGCAACTACTGCGCAGAGGAGATCACCGAGGCGCGGGGTGTGGGACCTCTGGCTCCCACGGTGCTGTAACGTGGGAGAAGCTGCAGGGGCAACGCGGGTCTGCAGCCCGGGAGGAGCGCCCCGCGCCTTGGGCACCCGCGCGGGGGGCGCTTGCTGGGCTGGGCTTGGGTCTCTGTCTCTATCACCACCGCGCAGAGCTGCTCGGGGTCCAAGGCCAGGGAGTGGAGAAGGCTGATCAGCCCGGGGAGCTGGGGCGCCCGCTGTGGTGGGGAAGGGAGCGACGGAGCCCAGCCTGCCCGGGAGGCCCACCGCAGGCCAGGCAGCGGGGACCTGGCTGAGCCCCAGGCTCCAGAAGAGAAGCGCTGCCCTTGGTCTGCTCCAGCGAGACTCCGCACAAAACAGCTAGCTATGGGCCAGTGACTGTCTTTTTCCCGTCCCAATTGTTCTTTCCCTTTAAAAAAGGATAAGCATAACAATGAAACCGTTTTTCAAAATAGGTTATTAGGACAGCGAAATAGGTGATGCATCATGTATTGCTGTCTTCCTAGTAGCTATTCAGAGCAGAATATACAGGATATTTCCTGTCATCTTGTTTTGAAATTCTGTATCGCTTTAATTGTTCTTATGTTGGTTTGTTTTGGTCTTTGTCTTTGCTTTTGTTATTTTGGTTTTTTTTCTCCTAAAAGAAAACTACAATGAAAGAGAAAAAGGATGGCTTTAGATTTTTCTTCAGTCTTGCCAGAGCAGAATATACAAGAATGTTCGATGTCTTGTCTATACAGTATTAGCACAAGACCTTCTTTTTAAAGGGAACGGAGAGGAACTAGCTATAAACTATCTTGTATATGCATGTACTTGTTCCCTTTTTCCTTTCTTCATTTGCCCTCTCCCCATCACATTTCTATGGGTTTATTGAAAGGAACAGTTAATATTTAATTGCTTGATTAGTCTCCCATACCTGTATCTGGTAATCTGGGCAACTAAGTTGAAGGTAACAATATGCAAAATGCCAACTACTGTTCATTTCCTGTCATCTTGTTTTGAAATTCTGTATCGCTTTAATTGTTCTTATGTTGGTTTGTTTTGGTCTTTGTCTTTGCTTTTGTTATTTTGGTTTTTTTTCTCCTAAAAGAAAACTACAATGAAAGAGAAAAAGGACGGCTTTAGATTTTTCTTAAGTCTTGCCAGAAGATAATGAACTGAAGTGAGTGAGAAAAAAAGTAACAGAAAAAGAAAAAAAAGAAAATGAGTAAAATAAAAACCATGCAGAATGAGTAGAGAAATCTGCCAAAGCTATACCCAAAGAGATAAAAGGTAGAAAGTTGGATTGGATCCAAAGAAGGACAGAGGGGAGAAGGCCTCTGTGGAAAGCTTCTGCTAAAGCCAGGTGTCCAGGAAATGTCCAAAGGAGTATTTTAAACATTTATTTTATTTTTTAAGCCTTAGCAGCAAATCCAAATTTTATTTAGTGTAAGACACATCAAGAACCCTTTCTTTCATATGAAGAGAAGGTTTGAATAGAACTTGCTAAATGACCTGCCAAAACTTAAATTAGTATATATTATTGGTGGTGTGGGAATCAAACCCACAGGCTCTCTTCCATTGAGGTGCATCCCCAGTCACACTTATTAATTTATTTGTTCATTTATTTCTAATCAGGGTCTTGCTAAATTGCCAGGGAGAAACTCGAAATTGCAGTCTTTTTGCCTCAGCCTCCCCAAGTGCTGGGATTACAGGCATGCAGAACAGCTCCAAGATAAGGCAAGACAAATTTCTTTACAGTCTCTTTCCCTGGCATGTACACATCCGGCAAGCTGATAACTTTGCCAGCTTGTAGTTGTGATGTAACTGCCAGCAACCTGTTCAGAAATGCGCTACTGTACATACTTAGCTCTGCCTATCTTAGGCTTTTATCAGTCATTAAATGCATTTCAAAATACTTGTCTGCCCATTTTTAAATTTCCTTGGTGTATAGGCGTATGATACATTAAGGCAAATCATGAGGACAGCAATTAAGGTGAGCTCACGGTCCACTCTTGGATCCAGGCTATAGCTTATAGGTTCTCATTATGTATCATTCCTGGAGTACTTTAATCAGATAATTGAATCAAAAATGTGTTTCACTCCAGTTTGAGAGACTTTTGTCTGTGCTTCCTAACTCAATCACTCTATCTTTCCTTCATACCCCTGAAAATTAATCCTCTAATTTGAACTTGAATCATTTTATACTAATTGAATAACCTTCTTGCTGCTTTAGGTAATTAATCAAAGTTCTATACTTGAGTAGAAAATTGAAATTCATGAAACAGGTAAGGCTCGCAGAGACAAAATTAAAAGAACTTTGAAACTAAATTATTCTTTTTCTTTTTAATGACATGCACATTTGAAAATATCACTTACTCCTTTAACTTATCTATTTGTTTCTGTCATGAAAGAAAGATTTTGAAGGGCTTGAGAAGAAACGATCACGTTTCTTTTTTTTTTTGTTAAATCAAAACTCCAGTTGAGAAATGATACAAAGAACTTCCAGGTTCTTGCCTAAAGTTCTCTAAATTACAGTGGGACTTACCTGAGCCAGGACAAAAAAGGTAATGATAGGATAAGATCGCAAGCATAAATAGCAAGTGATAGAAGATAGCTGTTGTTTAAGTATTCAAATATCCAAAACATGTTCACCAGTGATTACTCCTTTATTTATTATTTTACTCTGAGACTCCTAGCACACACAGGGGTACCTTTGGCAATATTTGTGTAACTGTTGAGAGGGATGAGCTTACTTTGCTTGTTTTACATAATTTCAAAGTCTTGTTTGACCTTTCTGTGTTACCTTAGATGTTGTTATTTTCTAGCTGGAAAATGTTGACGATTGTATCTTTTCTGAAAAGGTGATACAAACCAATCATCATTCCTGCAGCCACCAAAATTAATTTTAGATATCAGGTTAGGTTGACATGAGGAAAAATGCAAGAGTGATTGTCACCTCTGAGATTCATGAAGTTCTCTTTACTTGGGATGAGTAAACTATTCTAAAGGTGTGAATAGCACCTACCATTTCACACTCTATGTGAAGTAATAGAATATGTTCTAAAGTACATGGAAGGAGAACAATAGAAATATTGTATAGAAGAATATTTGGATTCTTAATTTCTTGTTTTAAATAATTTTAGATTTACAGAAGAATTGCAATAGTGGTAGAGAGCTGCTACTATTCATTCAGTTTTCCTGAGTGCTTATAACTGAGATAATTCTATTCAAAAGAAAAGATTAACACTGGTGCAAAATATTTTTAATTAACATGTGAACCTTTTCTGGTCTACATAGCTTTTCCACTGATGTCTCATTTTTATAGTATTTAAGTCAGTATGCCATGTTTCACTTTGAATGCCTCTTCCAACTGCAATAGTGTTTAAGCTACCCTAATTATTCAAGAGCTGGGCAGTTTTGAAGAGTACTTGTTGGATATCCTGCAGAATGTCCTCTGCTATTTGTCCCAAAACTTTCTCAGGAAAAGAGTACAATTATGGGTACCTTAAAATAATTTTACTCTTGAGAACTTTAGATTTGTAAAACAATTGAGGAGACACAGAGAGAGACAGAGGGTTCCTCCACCCTACACGCAGCAGCTCCCTACTTGACATTACACACTAGATTAGTACATTTCTCATTTAATGAAACGCTGCCTATGTGCTGTTATTAAAGTCCATGTTTTATTATTTAGTTTTCATTAGCATTACCCACTGTATTGTTTCTGTTCCAGAATTTTATTCAAAAGACCAAGACGCATCTTGATTCTAAGTCTTCTTAAAGTGCTCTTGGCTGTGGCAATCTTCCCTGGTTTGCATTTTCTTTGAGAACATTGGATTTTTGGAGGAGCACTGATCAAGTATTTTATAAATTATCTCTCCTTTAGGTGTTTTCAAGATTATGGCTATGTGAGTGTTGGAACAGAAGCCTTCAGCAATAAAGTGCTGTTTTATGACATAACATCCTGGGTACCCACCATGAAGGAGCTATGACTGGTGACCTTAATCTTGATTGGCTTGCTGAGAAAATGCTTGTCAGTTTTCTCCACTGTAACACTATTTGCCCCTGCCATTTGTAATTATATTCTTATACATGAAATTATAATCTTACATTTGAAATTATATTCTTCATAAGGAAGTCTCTATGCACAGCCCATACTTGACTAGTTGGAAGCTATGCTTTCTTTGGTAGATACCAGTGAATTCCATCTAGCACATACTGTTCCTTCTAATGTTGAGTTCTTGTTTATTTTAACTTTACCCTTCTGACACTGAAACACTGACTTCCCTGTTGTTTCCTTACTTATCTGTGCCATCCTCCTGTCCAGCACTTTCTTTAAGAATTGTCAGCACTTTCTTCTATGAGAGTGTTTCTAATCTTATATCTTTGCCTTTAGCCTTATAACAACCAGCCTATAATGCCCCATCCTAGAGTTACTAACATCTATTCCTTCCCCTTCATGCTCTTCAGTGATATTATATTACACACGTATGACACAAATAGATTAACCCATCACAGTATGGATTAATCCCAGCAACCTTTCCTGAGGTTCTTCAACTTTTTGGTTGACATTTAAAATTTATGGTCTTTGTGATCTGCTGATACATGGGTGTTGGTATATGATTTAAGCCAGAAATCCACTTCCCAGACTTTAAGAACACTATCATCCTAATTTCCTCTTTGCTGCTACTTTGCATTGAACTTCTGTTTCCTTCAACACTTAGCAGCTTCTGGTCAATTTTTGTCTCACTGTCTTTGCTTTTCTCCAGTGTCATGGAAATGCAATAAAATCCTTGTCATCTTTTTTGTCTGATTTCTTTTATTTAGTAAAATACAATTAAGTTCCACCTAAGCTATTTCATGAACAACGAATTTATTTCATTTAGCTGAGTTTTATCCCACTGTGCTGATGCACTATAATCTGTTTATCCATTATTCTTTTGAGGACATTTTGTCTGCTTCCAGTTTTCTCAATTATGACTAAATTCCATAGATATGGAAATCTCTCCTGAGCAGATTATCACAAACAGTAATAGAAGTTTTGTTAGGAACTCACCAAGTTGTTGAAATAGTAGATAGAGACCTTGGTGCTAGAAATACAATGAAGACAGATAAAAGAAAAATGCAAGTTCCAGACCCAACGTCTGCCATGCAGGAGGACTTTCTGAATCTCAGTTTTGTCATCTCTCCAAGGACTTTGTTGAATCTAGAAGATACTTGAGACACTGTATCTCATGTGTGGCACAGTGCCATCAGGTCAGCAGTTATCTGAAGTTCAGTTGAGTTCATTCAACATTTTCTGAGTATACTAGCAAGCCAATCCTTGCTGGTAGTGGAACCCACACAGATGACCAGATTCCTGCATTTAAGCCCAATATTTTATGGATTCAGGATCTGAAAATGGAGAAATAGATGTAGGAGGGACACAGCTGACAAATGTGGTAAGAGTCTTCATTGTGCAGCCTGGACAAGCCGTTAGATAGAGTTGGCTGAGACTAAGGATAATGTCAGTCTTTAGCATAAGCATGTAGTAGTGGGAAGAGGATAAACTAAGGGCCCCAAAGAAGAAGTTCAATCATTTTATTCACCACACTCATAATAAATTCATAGACCTGGGCAAGATAGTTCACGTCTCTGTAATTATTAATTAATATATAGGAATACTTGATTCGTGCATTCATCCAACAGACATTAATCCTGTTTAATATGTTAGATCAGATAGACACAGAAAGGAGATAAACATACTAATACATTAAAAGGATATGACTAAATAGTATGAAGAAAATAAAAGAGGGTGGTGAGGCAGAAAATGCCGGGCAACGATTCATTAACTTGGGTTTGAGGAACCCCTTTCTAAAGAGAGGCTGTTTTATCTGAAATGTAGACAATGTGAGGAGTTGGCTGTGCTCAGGGAACTGTCAGAAGCCTAACAAACAATCATTGCAGAGTCTATGTTGTTGATTATAGAAGTGCGTATGAGAAGAGATCTGGAAGGGACCTTCAGGACAACGGTCCTCTGTGATCGCTTTGTCTATATACTGTGACACAATTATCCAAGGAACTTCTTAAGTGCTTATTTCAGGGGTCCAACAGCCCTTGCTGTCTTTTTTTCCTCCATAATTTTATTGAGAAACAAATAGCAATGAGTTTCAAATCAAATTGGTACGACAGTTTCAATAATTAACACATTGCATACTCTCTTCCTAGTGGTTAATTGCTGTACAAGATGCAGACATGATATCCTATTTACAAACACTATTAGAACAAATCCCTCTATTCATTAAGAGAATGTAACTA
>NW_004524618.1:8680997-8685527 GCF_000260255.1 Octodon degus | reverse complement strand
AATCATCTGAGAAGTGTCAAATAATACCTGCCTGCATATCCACATCTGCTGAAATGCTGAATCAGTCAGTCTGGTTAAGTGTAAAAGTTTCCAAATAAAACCAATTGGCCAACAATTTGGAGCCCTTCATATTGGCAAACCTTTTAAAACCTCTTTTCTTTAAGAAAAATGCATGGTTGTTGAATGAGTCATAATTTACTTTTCCACAACTTGTTGGTGAATATTTAGTTTAGATCCAGTTTAATAGCATCTGGCTAAGTTATGTTCCAGATGAATGGATGGATAGATGATAGATAGATAGATAGATAGATAGATAGATAGATAGATAGATAAAAATATGGTACTAATGGGTGGTAGAACAGTTGTCTAGTAATCAATCTGACAATCAGAGTTGCTTTTGGAATTGTGGTACCCAAATATACTGACCAATTTGCCTTGGCTAGAAGCTGTTTTTGAAACTAGGAGCCATGATAGATGATAGCAGCTGAGATATGATCTCAGAAGAGGAGAGTAGCAGCCCTAGGTAGGGAAGTCCACCCAGGGCTGACCTTCAGGCCTTCCTGGTGATTTATATTCATTACCTAAGGACCTGGAATCCAGAAGGCCCATAGCTCCACTGGCTTTGTAGTATAATGGTAATGCCCCCTGCCATGGCTTTGTTGCCCAGAATTGCTTTTGCTCCTCTACATCTTAAGATTTTAACTGGACTCTTGACTTTTGGGAAAGACTGGTCCCCATAAATGGCTAAGTAATTGAAGAGGAACATCTTATTATAAAAAATGATTCAATTACATAACGATTCAATGGTATTTTCTTAAAAATATCTTCTCTGTTGAACTGGAATCTCCCCTCTGTTGAGAGTAGTTTAAAGTTGCAACCTGAGGTATTCCCAACAGAAAGACCATGTTTACAGACACTGATTCTAATTGTGAACAACAATGACAATGTGTATACATATTTGAGGCCAAATTTGTCTTTCTCAATGCATAGCAAAACTTTACTTTGCTGAACTGCATTTATTTTGCAGGTTGAGACCATTTAGTGTCTGCTGTGCCAGGCACTGGGTGGGTGCATGAGGGATTTAGACCTAGTGGTCCAGGAGGCAAGGCAGTATCAAGGTTCGAGTGCGATTCATCAATAGCGCTGCTCTGTTTTATGCTTTGTGTTCAGGTTCCCTCAGTCCTCCTTTTCTCTGGCTTCTCTATGAAAGACTGCCTGAGGCACCTGGAGGCAAAACATCTGAGTCTATGGGAGACATGGTCTACTTGTTCTGAATAAGATCAGCTCAGGGAGTAGACAGTTTAGGGTGGTGTGAAATGCTAGATGTTGGTCTGGAAAGATGCATGAAGGTGTGTGTGTGTGTGTGTGTGTGTGTGTGTGTGTGTGATTTTAGAATTCAGATATGTGAAATCATCAGCTATCAATATGGTGAAACACTAGCATATTTTAAGGGCCAGCTTCTTTAGTGGAGAGATGAAATGCAAGTTGTATAAACTATCTATTAGTTGTAGTGAGTCCTTCACTCAAGTCCTGACCTGATGGTCTAGAAACTAAAACACAAGTTTAGTTGTCACTCTACAGAGGATGCTTGGGGCCCATGACAAACTTTGAGATTGATGTAGCAGAAACTGAAAACAAGAAGTTGGTGTAACAGAGCCAGTTATTCTGCTTCCAGCCACCGCTTGGCTCATTAGCAGAGGTGGACCACTGGGTTGCAAGGCCAGAGGAGGGAATAATGATCCATGCAGGAATAAGCGAGGATAGAGCAAAGATCAATAAAATTCTTTTAGCGGCCATTGTACCAATATTTTAGTTCTGTGGACCATAAAATAGTCTCAAGTGGAATTATTCAGGTTTACTTTTGGAGCTCAGAAGGAGCATGGCCTGGATGGGATGTGTTAAAATAAAACTTTATTGACAAATAGAGGCTGTGGGCCAGATTTACTGTAGAGCCTTAATTTGTTAACCCCTGACCTAGCAGAAGAGCAGGGGCCTGGGAGGCAAGAAATCCAGGCTTGCTACTTTCTCCCTGCCGAGTGAGTGTGGGCAAGTGGTTTCACATATCTCTGTGTATTTTTTTTTTCAAACAACAGTAATGGCAACTGTTTCAGCTTCCTGGATTGCTGTGAGTGAGAACTCTGATATCATAGCTCTGGCAAATTTTGGGAGGATTTTTAAAACTAAACAGAATCCAGAAGAGGGACTCTTCCACTAGAATTGAATAAGACTTCACAGTGTACGGGGAAAGCTGCATAAAGCTCCTACATTTACAAGCACATGTTCACTCCTCTATTCCTACCTCTGCTTTCTTCTCTTTTTTCACCTATGATATCCTGAACTTAGCTCAAGTACAGGGCCAGCTGCTCCCAAGAGCCCCTTGTCCATTTTCCCATGGTGCCTGTTGGAGAAATCAATGGAGAGGTAGAGTGCTTTCCTTCCAAGCCTGTGGTTCCCATGGAGAAGAGCGCGCTTGTTATGCGCTTTGATTGCAGCTGTGAGCCTGAAGTAGTTAAGCTGCATTTAGAAATCAGTGGGGAAGGAAGAGTTGACAAGGAAGCTTTTTAAAGACCACATTTGCTCCTGTGGCTCCCAGAAGCACTCAGGGGTCCACTGTGCCTCTGAACACAAGTCTAGATGCGACTTTATCTATTCCCCCAAGAGCTCCTGCGTTTTGAGCAAGGAGTCTCTGTTTGTGGGGAGACACATGGCTATATTTGAAAGGACCAGCATTCCTTAGGACCTTCTGTTGTCATACTTTTGACAGGAGGGAAGCCAAAGAAAGTGACTATATTTCCATGAGCTTAGGAAAAGGCTTTTCCCTACAAACTGGTGGCCTGAGCCACTTTTCCTTTCGGGGCTCCTTCTGTTCCTGAAGAAATTTGAAGCTGCAACGATGCTTACACTTCTTGTTTTATTAACTCTTCTTCTGTTTCTTGTAGAAGAGGGCTAAGATTTTACATTCCTTCCTTCTGGACATTAACACCAGTTGAAGAACTAGTAAAGGGGGAATAAAGGAAGGTGATATGTTAGCTTGACAAAGCAAGGAGAACCATTCGCCTTAAAACTCTGACCTTCCCATGGGCTGGCTGTATCACCTTGGCATCTATCTCCTAGGTGGGGGATGGTGAGTAAGCTGGATCTTGAGGGGAAGAAGTCCATGCTACTGTCCAGAAAGGAGGATAACATAAACTCTTGGAGTAGGAATCAGACCAGGAAAATACAACACTGAGCCCAGTGCCTGCCCCTTGGTGGTGTCAGTCCCACAATATGTGTCAGTTAGGAATACCCCTTCCCCCCTGCTCAACTCAGTGAGGAGAATTGAGGTGAATGCTACCTGCTGAGGTACAGTTAGCAGCACAGGGGGCCCAGCCTCAGGGTCTCTGCACTTGGATGTTAGTGAGAGGCAGCTCATTTCACCCATTCAAACTTTCTTTCATCTATGTACTCATCCATATTTTGGGGCTTTTCTTTTTTCACCGTCTGTCCACAGAGATTTGCGGGCCTTCTTCATGACTCCATTTCTTGGACTCTCCTCACTGTACAGCCTGCAGAAAGCTGCTCCTGCCTGGCTCAAACCATGGAGCTTCTCTTGTGCTCTGAGGATTACCACTGTTTGCATCACTGGGAAAACAGAGTGGGAAACACTCCCTTGTTTATAAACCAGTGTGCTAACACCTGCTCTTTCTAACCTAGCAGATTGAAACCAACAAAGTTATCCTTGTTCAATTCTAGTTTAAAAGGTGTCATGCAAATTTATAGTGCAGACAGACATCATCTTTCATGGTCTGTATTTAATATAGTTATTGTTCTGGTTCAGATGAATGACCTGCCACCTCCTTACAAGGCCTTATCCAGTTGATGGAGCCAGACCCTATTCACGCTCAGATCCATGGTTCTCTTTTGGTTATTGTCAGTGAGTGTCATACTTCCTGTGTTTTCTTCCAGCCCTCCACTTACCTTGTGTCCTCATCCCATCTGAATGTTTCCTTCTTTTGCTGCAGATCCCACTGCTTTCTATTATGGATTGTAGCTACAGGAGTCCTTTCCCACCTGAGTGTGTAAACCATTTCCCACAGCTCAGTTAATCAGGTTCAACTTAAAACATGAGCTTCTAAGCCATTTCTTTTGTGATTATGCCTAATATATCAGTAAACTACTGTGATTTTTGACTTGTATTTTCCTCTTGACCCATACTTATAAATATAACAAATTCATTTTATGTTGTCAATATAGATCTTATGTGATATTCTTAAAAAATGTATTCATTTGTTATAAGGACATGATTTTTGTACATTTGAGCACTGGGCATAAAATTATATCATTTATTATTTTATGTAAAGCAATAATGAATTTTAGCAGTATATAATTGGCTCTTGCCTAATATTTTCCTTTGTATTTTGAATATACAGATACAAAATGGTCCCTCATTTATATCCCCTTTTTTGTCAAGTTTTGTCAGAGAAGGGTATTCTATTGCCATTTAAATATTGTAGGTGTGTGAATTCAGCAAAATATTCCAATATAGTCCAG
>NW_004524618.1:8679844-8680822 GCF_000260255.1 Octodon degus | reverse complement strand
ACTGAGATACCTCCCCAGCCCCAATATGGCTCTACTTTTTATAACTTGTTTTTATACTTTTCTGAAGCTCAAAATTATTGAAAGCTATAAACATATTGGGTTATATCATCAATGCTTACTGCTCTTATTTCTTACTAATCTAATTTCTTCCTTCTCTTTATTTTTATTAATACATAATTTTTAAGACTTGATAGATTTGTTTGGGGAAATTATATATGTATGCAGCATGTTTTGATCATTTTGATTCCTTTGTTCCCTATTTTGCCTCCTCCTCCTGATTCCCTTCTCCATCTCCAATATGTCTACCACTGTTTCTTACCATCCCTCACTTATTTTGTTTTTAAACTCATTTATGTTTTGTTTCAATTTAAAAACCAGAAACTATGTGTGATACTTTGCATTATGGCCTCAAGTTCTATTCATTTTTCTGAAGATGATATGATTTCATTCTGTGTAGTAATAGTATTCCAACATGTATATATACTACATTTTTGTCCGCTTGTTTGTTGTTAGGCGTCTAAACTTTTTCCATAATTATAACATGTTGCCATTAAACTTTTTCAGGGATATGTATAAGAGAGACACGCATGAAATTTCTAGATTTAGTTGGTGGAGAGATCTTATATTCAAAGTAGTTAGGATAGATATACAGCTACATTCTCTTAATTCAATGACTAAGATTTGTTCTAATAGTGTTTGTGGACAAGATGTCATGTCTGCATCTTGTACAATGAATAACCACTGAGACAATAATGTGCAATGTATTTATTATTGAACCTGTCCTACTGAAAAAAAAACAAAGTAGTTAGCATAGATATACAGCTACTTTCTCTTAGTTCAGTGAGAAGAAAGTTTTGAACTAATAGTATTTAGACAAGATATCATGTTTGCATCTTGTAATATGAATAACTACTGTGAAGACACCAATATGCCATGTATTAATTATTATAACTGTCCTACTAACCTGTTTTGAAACTG
>NW_004524618.1:8676848-8678766 GCF_000260255.1 Octodon degus | reverse complement strand
TTAATTGGAAAGATTCTCACCCTGACTAACTATATATACTGATACCTGGGAACTAAGCTACTGCACTGCAGATGGTAATTTGTAACAGTTGTTTCATGTTGGAAGAGGAAGGTTTTGTAGAGCAGCCTGCTTTGAGAGATAAAGTAATAAAAAGAGTCACCAAGCATTTGTCATTCATTTTGTGAATGTCTTGGGGCACAGGTTCAAAGACTCACAGACCATTCACTCAGCAGATGAGTATCACCTCTTATTTGGGTGTTTGTTGTCGCCTTCGGAGCCACTCACCCAGCCCATTGTGCCTGTCTGTAGTCTCTGACTCCACATGAGAGAGGAATCTGCGCATTGCACTCCTGACCACTTAGATTCACTTTTGGTTTATCTCTCGCTTGGGGTCCTTGAATATCTGGCTCCAGCTCCTTTTGCTGGTCTGTGCATCTTCTCACGCCACAAAAGCTTGCTGACCATCTGTGTGGTGTGGCCTCATGCTAAGCCCTGGGCATGGCTGAGGGCTGGAGCAGGAAGGGTGCTGCTCTCCTCTCACTACTGTCCTTGCAGGGCATAACAACAGCAGAAGCGTTACACGTGCAGTAAAGTAAGAGCTTGCCAGTGAGTAACAAGGGACTTGGCCATGGGATAGGAATGACTTCTGCGAGGAGGTGACATCTGAGGCAAGCTCAGAGATGAGAAGGGATGATCAGAGCGTGAGACCACTCCCTTGCCTCTGTCGTTTCTTCCTGGACCAAAGGCTCTCTGCACTTAGCTCAGCTATTCCCCCAAATCCCTTTCTTCTACTTTCCACCTATGGGTGCTCGCTGTAATCTGAACTGTTTCATCCTCCACGAAGCCTTCCCGTTCCTTTCAGCCACGCCATCTGTCTTGCTTCCTATAATAGCTTCAGCTAAAGTCATACTAAAGTCATCTCAAGTTTAGTCCTCGCTCTCCAGTTCACATGTGACAGAAGCTCAGTTTGGAAAAAGACAAGTGAACCATGGGGACACTTACTGGCTTGGTAGGCAGGGGTGGGATGCAACGCCAGCCTTCCAAGCTGTCCCAATGGGAGGTACATCTGAAGTTGCTTTCTGTTCATTTCTAACATCAAGAAGCGTTGCTCCCGAATGCTGCTCTCCCCTAGCAGCGCCGGAATGCCCCCGCAGGCCTCCCAGACTTACAGAACCAAACCGGCCTCCTGGTGCTTCACTTAGGGGGCCTCTGACCACCCAGGCGGGCTCCTCGACACCAGCGGGACTTGCCTGGCTTCCCATGTGCAGGTCCGTGTGATTCCTCCTCCAAATTCCGTGACGCCACTTTTGAGGGAAGGAAGAGAGCACTTCTGAGGACCTGGCTTCCACGGGTGCTCCTCGCCATTTTATATTTCAAAGTATTGGTAATTCCAAGTGTTTCCCTTTCCCCCTTTAAAGAGGTATTTCTTCTCTACTTGCGATATGCACGGGGATCCGTTTCCTTCTGGTGCATTCAGCTTCCTCCTTGTGGATTTATGATTAGTTAGCAAGGGTCTATGTCAGATTCTGTCTGCTGAAATGACAGTCTAGATGTTTCCACCCAGCAGCACTTCTCTTAGCTGAAGGAACATTCCTATAAATCCTCAAAAGAAGAAGGTTCCATTTGGAAATGGACTCCTTCAGATGCAAATGAAGTCCTAATGCTGACCACTTTCTATATTACATATAATTAAATGATTGAAAGAAAATTGAATTAATTCATCCTAATAACGTATTTCTATACCTCTGAAAGCACTGGGGAAAGAGCATATTTTAGTCTAAATGTACTATGCTTCAAAACTAAGAATTGTCTTTTTATCCCTTCTACTTAATTTTCCTACCATCCTGATCTATGGAAATATTTTTTCTTCCTTACTTATATAACTAAAGGATAAATACCATACCTTCTTTTGCGATAT
>NW_004524618.1:8671648-8676748 GCF_000260255.1 Octodon degus | reverse complement strand
TATACTAAGTTCCATTCCCACCAACAATAGGAGAAGGTCCCTCTCCCTGCATCACCCTGGCAGATAGCATTAGTTGTTTCTCTGAGTTTTTGATGATAGTCATCCAGGGAGAAGATGAAATCTCAGTTGTTTTGCTTTGGATTTCTGATTGGCCATTTGTACTTCTGGGATGTGTCTGTTTGCTTCATTTGTGTGTTTTTGATTGGGTGATTTGGCTTTGGGAGGTTGAATTCATTTTAGTTCTTTGTACAGTCTTGATAATTAGTCTTCTGTCAGGAGAATATCAGTCCTGTCCTTCTGTGACAAGCTATGACCACTTCATCCTGGAAAAAAAAATATTGTGCAAAAGCCAGACTAGCTTTATTTTCCCAATTATCTAGAAAGCATTGCTTTTATTTACATTCCCTTCCATTCAAAAAGAATGATGCAGGCCAGGGAGATGGCTCAGTGGAATAATCGCTTCCCTGGCAAGTGCAAGGACTTGAGTTCAGCCCCCAGTTCTGCCAAAAAAAAAAGAGTGACGCATAAGGCATGCCTATAATCCCAGCATTTGGATGGCTCAGGCAAGAGGATCATTGTGAGTACGAGACCAGCCTGGGCTGGAAAATGAGCTCAAGGTCAGCATGAGCTACTTAGTGGGATCCTGTCTCTAAAAGACACAAAGACAGACAGAGAGAGAGAGAGAGAGAGAGAGAGAGAGAGAGAGAGAGAGAGAGAACTTTTACACTTTTTAGTATAAATTTATGACTATCTTTATTTTTATTGTGAATCAGAAAAATAAACAAGGAAAGCAGGTTGGGTCAACTTGAGGCCTGATGTGTGACATATGTTCTCTCCACATGATATGGATCCAATAATACAACAATGTGATTTCTAGACAACAGTTGGTCCTGAAATGTATTCTAGAAACTTCAGTAAATGCCTCTTTGTACCAGCCTTGGCACCAGCCTTAGAGAGTCATTTTCTCTCTCACTAGTAAAAATAAATGTAGAAACAGAAAACTGGATGTAGTTTTCACATTGACAAGACAGAAAATCACACTTCCCAAACTGAGAAACTTGCTGTAGATTTGGAAAGCAAATAGCAAGAAGCCACCATAGGCATCTGAAGACTGTGGTGGTCAGGCAGGAATCAATAGCAGATGGTGGCCCTAGGTCACTGCCCTTCTTCCTGATTATGGGTCTGTGTGCTGAACAGCAGTCCCAGGCCAAGCCTGTGCAGGACTGCAGACCTCAAAAGGTTTATTTAAGTGTTCCCTCTGCATTTCCTTTCTGATGTCCACTGTGCACACACACAACTTACATTTTTCTGTAATCACCATTTTCATGTGCTCATGTGCCCTGTCCTGGACAATGACTTACCTTGATCCTCTAATCTATTCTTCTGCAACCTTATCTTTCAGGATGTGCACTATACTCTGTTAGTATCTGATTTTCACAATGCTTACAGTGATTCTGTTTTCCTGACCAGCATTTTCTGATAAAGTATGTGATGGCAATGTACAGGAATCCTAAATGAAAGAAAAACTGGGACAAAACTGTAAGGGTATTTATTTCTAGAAAATGGAAGATGAAATCTCTATAGTAAAACTTACCACTTATCCTTCATTAATTAACAGGGATTTATTGAACAACTATTTTGTTTAAGGAGCAGTTGAACTAATCCCTGTGCTATTTGACACCAAGTTTGCTTTTGTACCTCTTTATATGTTATTGTTGTTTTATTTTGTCTTTCTGGTTTGGAGAACCAGTTGTTAGTAAGAAAGTTTCTAATCTTCACTATTAGTTTCATTATGGGAAGTTGTGAAACAAACTTCCTCAAGGGTGTAAGGGTTTCTCTCAGGTGCCTGTTCTCCAGAGGCCCACACAGCTGCAGTAAGATCTAGGTTTAGGTGCAGTAATACCTTGGTTTACAAATGGTTCAGTTTGCGAACAATTTGGTTTGCAAACAAAATGGTTTGGCAAAATTTTACTTCCGCTTGCAAAGTCTGCATTAGGTGACAAACACAACTACTAGCAAGAAGAGAATTTCTTCCATGGGGGTCATATAAAGAACAGATTCCACAAATTAATTATAAACACAATACAATCAATGTATTTGGAAAGCACTGTATGAGAAAACTATGTACTATTACTGTTGTTATACCTCTGCTGTAGGTTTACTACACATTTTTGTGTATTAATGTGAATTGCTAATAATTGAATTATGTTTCTGAGACATATTACAGACTGATCAGCTCATGAATCTCATTGGAGATAGCTCAGCTATGTGACATTTTTCTTTCTTTACGTTCAACTTCTTAGGCCCAATTATTATAGTTTGAAGATGCCATGAGATTTCAGTAGATCAAAGATAGCTGTCATTCTTTGGTTTTTCTTCAAGCTCTTTGCTAACTAACATTATTTTTAAGAGATATAGTTGCTTTTGTTACTTTTGACCAGGTATTTAATTTCCAATCTTCCTTTGCAAAATTAGGGCTGTACAAGGGACCCAATTCTGAACAAAGAAATAAGACATCTATTAAGAGGATTCTATGCGGTACTTTGATTTCTAGCAGAAGGCAGATATGAGGAGAAAATTCCTACATGCTGTCTCTGTCTGCTCCTTCTCTTGGTGTCTGTGGCATTGTAGGAGCTACCATTCTTAAGCTTGAAAAAGTCTATAAGAAGGTAGAATTCATGAACTCTAATTGTTTGTTGAGTTATTGTTCTATATCTGGAACCATCCAGATGTCCTGGTAACTACATGATCATCACCTTTAGGTCTAAACAGCTGCTCATTGGATTCCTGTTACCTGCAGCTGGAAACATCACAATACATTTTAGAACTTAAAAAAAATATTACCAGTAACCTGTTATTTATTTCTCCAATTTCTTTTCCTCAGATGGGAAACATCTCAAGGAAACAAGGATATTTATTTGAAGGTTTTAAAAAGTGATAAGTTTTGTTTCTTTATTTTATAGACTGGTAAAAGAGAATAGCTTTTTCTCTTATGTCTTGAAATAAGTTCTTGTTCCACTCTCCAAAAAGAAATGTTGAAAAGAAAAACAATATTCTGACACGTAATACAGATAGAGCCAGTATTAAACTAGAGCTGCTAACTAAGCCTGGTATTCTCTTAAATTTAAAGCCATCCTTTATGCATTCTGAGAAGGACTTCAGAAGCAGAGACCAGGCATACTCAGGAACAGTGTGGCATACATCCATTCCATTGGCTTAGGTTCACTCTTTATTGTCCTGGCTCTGCTGCCGTCCTGAGGACCTGGGCTTGCTGAGTTCCCCGGAGCTGGACTGCAGCTTCTCCAGCCCCAGGGGCTAATTATATAGTAGTGTACACCTCATGACTCAGGCATGCAAAGTGAGGCATGCTGAAAAGGAATTTCCAGCTATTTAGGATCTCCCAATTTATGAATATTTTGTGCACAGGGGCTAATGCGTGCCTTTTGACTTTTTAATAAATGTAGTTAGCCTTCGTATTGCCAACTTTCAACTGCAATGGTGCAGCCTTTTCCCCATTCAGTGTACGCACACTGGAGCCACAGCTCTCTGCTCTGTAGCTAAAGAAAGAGTAAAAGAATGAAGACAGCAGAATGTATGAATTTCATCCTCCCATTCCCATGCAGATGCTAATATGTTTTGAGCACAATAAGATCATTTTGAAATAAATTCCTTAACCACATGAAAGAAAATATTTTAGTAGATAAATTGAGCAATGAAAACAGTACCCAAGGGCCAGTGAGATAGCTCAATGCACTAAGTGCCTGCTTAGGCAAGCACAGGGACCAGGGTTGGATCCCCTGCACCACATGCCACGCCATTCCTACCCCTGGGGCACTGAGCTGGCCACCAAGTCTGGGCGTGGTGGCGCATGCCTATAATCCAAACACTAGGGAGGCTGAAAACAGAAGGATCTCTAGGAGTCCCAGCTGTGTAGTGAGACCCTGTAACTAGTACCTAAAAAAAATTACCCAAAAATAGGATCATGGGTGTAGCTGAAAGATACAGCACACTTTAGTACGCAAGCGGGACTATGTTCAGTTTCCATCAACACACATAGATGCAAAGGGAAATAAATGCAGAGTTTTCCTATACAAATATTTTCCTTTGCTAATATTTTATAAGAAAATATATTTTAATATAAAAATTTCCAAATAAATCAACAAAAGATTCTTAAACATAAGAACAGATGTTTAATAGATTAATAAAATCTTGAATCACAAACATATCTAGAAATTACACATCTTTGATTCTTTGAAATTAGTTTTCAAGTGTACTGGCATTTAAAAATTTCTACTCATTATCTTCACCAGAAAAAATATAAAATTAAAGCATATAGAGAATTTCCCCTTTTTTCTTCAGATCATAGAATATGGGTAAGAAGTGAAAATCATTATCTGATTCACCACACAAAACAAACATCCAGTGCTGGGTCAAGTAGGCCAAGTATTCATCTTTGTTTACTTGATCTCTTGCCGAGTAGGGTGTGCTTTCTTACTATAACTCACTGCCAAAGTAAAGCTCACATTTGTTTTCCTCCCCCTCTGTGTCTGGAAATTCTGAATATTTACTTCTCAAAAGAGGATGTTTTCCAACAGTTTGGCTCAGGCTGTTTCCTGTAGTTGCAGAGATGTATGCATGTTTGTGATGCTGGTGGGGTAAATAAAGAGCAAGAGATAGAAAAGACACAGGTTTCATAGAAGGCTGAATTCACATGGCAGTACAGTGAAGGTAGCACTGTGAATTGCTAAATTCCCGGGTGACCATAATTAAATGACAAACTGTTGCATGACCACTTTGAGCTTCTTTATGCAAATCTTAATATTTTTCCCATGGTACTTATTTATTTATCCATTTTATTTGCTTAAATTTATTCCCAACTCTATTTATTTATAAATAAACTGTGGGGTTCACTCCACGGTTCTGACTCCTAGTGATCCTTCTGTCTCAGCCTCCCCAGTGCTGAGATCACAGCATGCACCATCGTGCCCTGTTCCAGGGCTGGCATGTGGTACCAGGAATCAAACTCAGGTCCTTCCACTTGCCAGGCAGGTGCTTAGACTGCAAAGCTATTTCCCCAGCCCCTCTTCCCAACTCTTACAT
>NW_004524618.1:8658672-8660541 GCF_000260255.1 Octodon degus | reverse complement strand
TCTTTCTAACATAATAATTTTTTCTGATATAAATTAATAAATTTACTATTTGTTGGTAGGAATCCTCAGTGTATTGTCACAAAAAAAGAACCTTTGTTAAAAGAAAAAAAAAATAACTGTCTTTCTTATGAGAGGGGAGAGTACCCTGCATCCTCTCTTGTTAAAATAATACAAATGTTTACCTTTTCTTTTCACTCCATTCCTAAACCAAAACATCACAGCTGCTTCAGCGCTGTCCAATTGATGACACTTTCTTTGCACCTGTTAAAGCAGATAGGGAGTGTTTGTCTACAGCTGGGATCAGGATGAAAGAAGTGAGGGCAGTTCATTGGTATTTGCAACAGTTCCCCCTTCTTGCTGACATTTATGGAGGAGTAATGGTTAATTACCATACCATCTCTTACGTCTTTCTATCAGGCACAAAATCTGGGTAGAGATGGTTAGAAAATGTGAAAGAAGTGACAGGCTTAAGTGACAGCTGTGAACGACAAATAAATGACAAAAGATAAAAGCTCGGAGATAAAAGCTCATTTGGGCTTAAAGCTGACTTATTTTTGTGTTTGTATCTAAGGAGATTTTGGAACAGAGGAAGGGAGAGGCAGGTTCTGAAGGAGGTTGCCATGCAGGAGTGAGGCTGAATGTGAGAGAAGTTGAAAAGGTTTGCTAGGAACTGTGAAAGGGTTCCCGTCTGGTAGACACAAACAGGCACTGAAGAAAATAAATATTTTATTTCAATTACCTTTGGCTGTCAATATGACATTTTTTTAAAAATACATATCCAGGCCAGGCTTACTTCAGTGGTTACTGCTTCAATGTATTTTATGCTGTTATTTGATATATTTTTAATTGCCCTCATTCCTAATACAACAGATATTTCTAAGACACAGAGGCTAAGTATTTCCCACAGTGACAGTGTCAATGACAATTTTATTATTATCTCTATATGTTTATGCAGGTCATGCTCAGTCAGCCCCATGCCAGGAATGTCCATACCTCTCCTTGTTTTATCCTCATACACAACAGCAATGAAACACTCCATTTATATTTCTGTTCTCTAAGAGAAAAGAGAGGTTCCTGGTTGTTCAATCATTAAACCCAAAGTCCTGTATCCTAAAATACATTTTATGTTCTAGTACTCTGGTCTTCTCATTTGTTAGCAAACCTCAGACTTCAGTGTACTGTAGAAGACCAGACACCGGCCTGCTCTTTGCCCAACTCCAGTAGGAGGCATCAGAGCTTGCAGGACAGGCTTGGTTTTACCCAGTGACCCCAGGTCCTAGTCCAGGCTCTTTTGCCCTTTGACTCCAGCTCTAGAATCCTTTCCATTTTCCTCGCATTTTACAGGTTCCCTTCTAACATCACCTTACCCCATTTTTCCCAAAGTGCAACAGATGGCCCTGACAAAGTTCAAATATCTTTCTTATTCATTTTCAGGAAAGGAACGTGAAGGGTTCAGGATAAATTAATACTATGGTGACTGGATACTCTTATGTATTTTTATTTTACTGTTTACTGTCCAAGACAGAAGCAATTTATCTTATCACTGGTCTATTTCTAATCATCATGAATTTAGTTTTCTTTTGGGAACAGTATACACAGAAGCAAATCCAGGGCTTTGTGCACACTACCTGAGTGTGCTGTCACAGAGCTATGAATCCTAGGAATTTTCCTTTTATAATGAAGGACATTTCATTGTTGTGGCTCCATAAATTCAGAGCAAAATAAGAGACATATAGTAGGCTACCTTTATGGCTACAGAATGACATACTTTGCTGGCTGAGAGGTTCACTGTGGTGACAGGGATAAGATTCTTGAAATGCTAGCACAGATTGTACATTTGCTCACACAGACATAACTACACACACATGC
>NW_004524618.1:8652363-8658527 GCF_000260255.1 Octodon degus | reverse complement strand
GGGAGGAGAGGGAGAAGGAGAGGGAGAAAGACAGGGAGAAGGAAAGGGGAGAGAGGGAGAGAGAGGTATAGGTGTCATTGGCTATAGAGATGTAGAGTAGCCTAAGGACTGAGGTGAGACTACAGTTAGACTAACAGTATAGTTCCCCTAAATTCCTTAAAAATTCACCTTCTGACCATTCCTCAACCATTCCCACTGTTTCAAAAAACAATTCTGAGTAGGCAGCAGGAGCTCACTAAATTTATATTAAAATGAACATAGTCTGTAATGGGTCAGGCTTCAAGGTTTCCCAGGTACCCTATTCCAAACACTCTCCCTCTTGGTTTCCCAGCACCCTGCCCCAAACTCCCCATCCTGTACCCTGCTCTCAGCTTACTTCCTCTTGGCCCCACTCAGAGAGCCAAACCACAAAAAAGAAAAATGACTTCTACCTGTGATCTGGCTATTCCAGCCCATGATCACTCTCCCCCCCAAAACCCTATAGAACCCCCTGTACCCTTTTTGAGGGGCTCTTTTGGGCCACTGGACGGCCAACCCACTTGCTCCTACCTCCAATAAATCTTCTCACATCAAGATGCCTGGTTTGGTGGATTGTGTGGGTTCATACCTAACAGTTTGGATCCAAAAATTAAGTTAAAAGAAAGTCTGAAGAGAATTCACACTTTTACTCTGAGGTGTCTACGATTCTCCCACAGAGTTCACCAAGAGGCAGCAGTTTTGTCTAGGGTCCTATCTATGGGAAGAGAGCAAGTCAGAAGATATTATAATAAATTCTATCTCTTAAATTATGCCCCATAAAAGAGGAGAACAGGAAACTACTTGCAATATGTGGCACGTGCCTGCACTGTGTGGGAATAGACATTATCTCATTCAATGCCTATTCTTCTACAAAAACCTCTCCTATATTGGCACTTAAATTGGCAACCATGTGTTTTCCCCATAACATGTATGCAATGAAGCATAGGAAGTCCACAAACATTAGAACAATGACATTAGAACAATGCATTAGAGCAATGACAAGCTTACGGATCTTCCCGATTTAAGCATTGGGTTTCCTCTAAGACTTCAGGGGAACAAAAGCCCAGGTCCTTGTAAAAGTCTTCTTCTTATCTGAGAACACCTGGGAGGATTTGCTTTGTGCTTTTAAAGTTTGGGGGAGTTTATGTCATAGTGCTTAGACAAATTTAGAAATGTTATTGGTGGAATTCATTGTTCCACTCCAGAATCAATTTCAAAACTGGCTTCTCCTCTCTGTGAATCCTCTGATTAAGAGTCGAAGAGTAAGTAATATTTATTTTGTACGCTAAAATGCATGACTGCTGTATGTCTCTCTAAAGTTTGATTTTTTAATTCAAAGTTCCCTAGTAATACTCTTCCTGTTGACTAGTCTAAATAAATCAGTGATCCCTTTCAACATTTTGCTTTGAAATTCTAACTAGATCCACTGGAATACAATTTGTATTTTATATTTTTCATGAAACAGTACTCTTACATCTAGCTTCCGGCCCCTGCATCCTCACTTTAATCTACCTCTCATGGTCAGGACCACACTGTTTTCACTTGTCATGATGGTATAATTTGGCTTATATGTTAACTGGCTTGAGTGGGAGATTTTTTTCTTCTTTGCATCAACCTCAGCAACAGCTGCTGTTTGCTATCCATTTACAACATTTTCTGGCTTTCCTGGCCTTGCCCTAAGCACTCTGGCCTAATACATCTTCCTGTGGATGGAGCCAGCCTGTATCTTTTCCTGTGCAGGATTCTAGATATCTAGACACAGCACTCTTTTCATTTTAAACAGTGCAGTCCTGCAAGGTCAAAATGTAGGTGAAAGACTAATCAGCACTGAACCTAGAAGTGAGAAGTCAGCAAGTTGTTTTTCTTAAAGATGAATATTCAGCTATTGGGCCTCTGTTAACAATTTTATTGTGAGGTGCTAATAAGTTTGGCAAGGGGGCAATTTTCCATTACTTTAATTGAATAAAGATGGAGATTAGAATGTCTTATCTATTGAGACCAGCCCAGTTTGTCACTTAGAAGCCCTTTCATTACTTTAAGAAACTGAGAGGCCTAGGGACTCAGAAACTTGCCAAGAAGACAAGGCAGGCAAAGGTAACCAAAGTATTTGCAGAGTCTCTGAAGCAATTTCTCTTCCTCATTACTGCTTGAGTCCTTCTTTTTCCTCTCTCTCTCTCTCTCTTTTTTCCTTTCTGTCCAGGAAAGTTCTTACTTATCCAGAGTCACATCAGATTTTTCCTTGCCCTGTTTATGGCCCCTGGCATTCCTGAAAAAAAAAATGCAGCAGGGAATAAGCTAAGTGGATTTCCTAAAGAGTTTGGGTTTCTGAGTCACTGCTGACTCATGAAAACATCAGGCAGGTCCAGGGTAACTTGTTCTTTGTTACGCATTGTGCTTGTCTTGATGTGACATGGAGCCTTCTCTCATGTTTTTTGTCCATGCAATGTCAAGGAGCAAGCTGTTATGTATTGCCAACTCCATTTTACAGAGGAGGAAGCTGAGGCCTGGAGGAATTCAAGGACTTGCCTTTTTTGTCTCCCATTCCCAGAAATCATTTTGCACTTTCTTGCCCAAAGCTTCTGATGCAGAACAGCCTGACTACAGCTCCAAGGAACAACTTCCCACTGCTGTTTGGATGAAGTACAGATTCTGGAGTGCTGCCTGTGACATTTTTCCTATTCTAACTTTTTGTTCCTTCATAACTATAATCTTCCTACCAATATCATGGCAGTTAACCAATATTATCTGTTAGCAGTAACTATGGACCACCCAGTATGATATAGAAACTTAATACTTCATAAAAATGATCACTCATGATAAATAAGTGAGGCAGCTGCTATTCTGAGCACCAATGCATGAATATATTCACACATTCATTGTAGAAATATTTGTGGCAAGTCTCTGCCTGTACCAAACTATATTCAGTGGTATGAACAAAGAAAAATAAAATAGACAAAAACCCAACATGCACTGTTAAACAAAACATTTATTGTTTACAAAATATTGCAGTTGAGGGTTTTTTAAAATAAAGATCCTCTAAGGAGGATCTCTAAAGTTCCACTAAAGCGCACTTAAAATGCAAATTTTCAAAAACTTCTAACTTAATTTGGGGGCAATTTTTCTAACTACTACAAAAAGAGATGATTTACAAATCACAGATTTCTCCCCACATGAGCTGGAAGCTCAGCTTTCATCCCAGGGCAGGGGTCAATCCATCTGGGCTAAATTTTATTGATTTCCTATACAAGCACTGGGTTGAGAGGTTGACATCTTCTTGTGATAAGCAACAAAATCAAAAGGAAAAAGAGAAACACTGCCAAGGCTTGCAGCTCTCTGCATTATCTCTGTATGTGTCACTGAGAAATAGATTCCTTACTGATGTTCACCACACTAATTTTTTCCTCCGTCTTACCCTCACCTGACTTCCTGCTGGATCTGACACACATTTTGTTAAATCTCCAAAGGTGGCATGTAAGTCAATGTTTGGTATTTATCTTCTTAAATGATTTTGGTATAATGCTAAACAGTATGAAGTAAACCATTATTCTAGATTACAGTATCTACTTGTGCCGAGCATTTATGATGTTCCAGGAACATTGTAGGTATCCAGATCGAGTAGGCAGAGTAGAAAAGCAGTTATGGCTTCACTCTTCTAAGATCAGTTGATGTGGAGTTAGAGTTCTTGAGTGGGAATCATGTTTCTGCTGCTTCACACACAGCATAATATTATTTTTTTAAATGACCAGATAAGTACTACTATCTTTATTTTCCAGATAAAGAAGCTCATCATTGACCAAGTGTGCACAGTCCGCAAATGTAAGCAGTGTGGTTGAAAGCCTAGTCTTTCAGCCATGGTCACATGTGGTGACAGGTACCACATGCCCTTTGTTCCTATCGCCTGTGTAATGTAAAGTGATACTGCTGACAACCTAAAACCCATCCAAGGAGGCATGCCTGGCAATGACAAAGACTTTCTCAAGGGAATTTCACAATGATTAAATCAATATCGAATTTAAATTACTTCACTTTCTTAAAGAGAAATTTTGAGAAGTAACGCGCACATTATCAAGTATTGAAAATATTGATATTATAAGCGCATATATTTTGAGGTTTTAACAATCAGTCACTATCCTGCTTCAATTTTCTAGTATCTTGAATCACAGTCTTGTCTTTGTTGTTACTTATCTGAGATCTCCCTGCTTCTCTTATTTACACAGATACGTAATACCTTTCAAATATTCAAATTGGACACTACAAATTAAACATACTCTGGCATGGTTAATTCTTATATAATATAACTTTATTTTCTTATCAAGCTACCTTCCAAATGATATACTTATTAATATTAATCCTACCTCAATGAAAACTTATGCTTTCTATTGTTTTACCGACACAAAAGATCTAATCAATTTTCAAATTATTGAATATCACACTTTTTCAAATTAGGCACTACTTGATATCTCGTGTTGATTTGCTCAATCATTCAAAAGCTATTCTTTTTATGTTTCCTGTAAGGTCTATGAAAATGGGTGCATTTCAGTAATAATTCCAAAGCAAAGCAAATGTTTGAAAATGTTTTGAAAAATGAAAATGGGTGCATTTCAGTAATAATTCCAAAGCAAAGCAAATGTTTGAAAATGTTTTGAAAAATTATAGTGGATTAACAGTTATTTGCTAATGTTACAACCTCCTTGAGAAGAATCTGAACCGGCTGAGCTTCATGTATGTAAAGACGTACTCTTCTTTTAATAAATTTCTGACTTAAAATCAATAATCTTCTGAACATGTTTTCCAACCAGAGATTCTATAAAATCATGATTAGAGCTTCCAAAAATAGATATTTCTTTCTAATATGTTTTGAATAAAATTTAAATGCTACAACTTTTTGGAAATAATTTGTTGAAAAGCTTTGTGTCACTTGTTAATTTCATTGTTTTGTTGGTTTAAATTAGTGACATTCCAGTCCCATTTTATAGGACAGAAAACATTTGGAGGGCTTAAGTACAAACTAGCAAAGACTATGTTGTTTGTAAACAAAAGAACCTGGGAACTCCAGGTTCCCAGATGAGGAAGGCACTAACCTGGTGTCTGCTGAGGACCCACATCCAAATCTGCAGTTGGTACTTGCTGTGTCCTTCCATTGTCCAAGAGGCAGAGCAGCACTCTGTGTCATGTTTTGTATGGGCCACAGTGCTTTTTGAGTGAGCCAGCAGGACATAACTGCAAGGACCCTTCCTGGGCTCCTAATATCTTTACATCAGTGATTAGTGTTCCACATATGTATTTCAGGGGGAACCAATCTTTAGACCACAGTAGAGGAGATCTACAGACAGAGATGTCTACATGTGCAAAGATCTTAGCCTCAGGGGAGACCACTGAAAGTTGGGAAGATAAGCATGGTCTTCATGGTTGTTCCTGTATTAGGCAGGGCTGGCATATGTAGGTACTTCCAGAACGTTAGGGATTTGGGGCTACATTTTGGATATCATGTTCTTTCTACTATAGGATAAATAGATCAGAGGATGGAAGAGATAGAGCCCAGAGGGAAAGATCAAGTGGTTGACAAAGAAACATGGTGGTACAAAAAACTGATAGTGGAAAGGGCCTGCCAGATAGCTCAGTGGAGTAAAACACCTGATTAGGCAGGTGCAGGGATCAGAGTTTAACTCCAGGCATGTCGTGCCAGCCCTGCCCCTGATGTGCACTGAGTGGGCAGCTGAGACTGGGAGTGGTGGCCCGCTCCTGTAACCCCAACAGGAGAATCACTAGGAGTCTGATCTGTGTAGTAAGACCCTCTAGGTGCTGTACTAAATACATTAGAAACAAACTGAGAGTGGGAATAAAGCGTGCCTAGTTTTAAGGGAGATTTTAGAGATAAGTTGATAGGACTAGCATATATTTGGATAGAGGTTATGGAGCTCATTAGTGAAGAATGTGTGGTGCTTAATTATCACTTTACAGACTTGCAACACTTGAGAAAGTTGTTACCTTTTAGTAAGATTTGTAACACTGGACAATAATTTATTCTCAGAAATAATAGTAATTTTTATAGACCATAAAAGTGCACATGCTGGGACTGGGGCAATGGCTCTGTAGAATAAGCACTTGCCTGGCAAGCACAAGGGCCTGGGTTCAGTCCCTGGTTC
>NW_004524618.1:8646330-8652263 GCF_000260255.1 Octodon degus | reverse complement strand
ACACACACACACACACACACACACACACACACACACACACCACAGCAATGCATGATTTAAGTCACAGGCCAAATTATTGAGCTGAGTAAAAAAGTAATGCTCTTGTCCATATTCCACAGAATAAAGCACGTTATTTTGATCTTTTCATTAATAATTATCTTCATAAGTCACAGAAAAAGGATCTGTTGTGGCTATATGGTCCCACAGAAGGTTAATGAGTTTAACAAATCTATATTTATATTAACAAATAGAGTTTGTCAAGACATTATAGAAAGGGATAGCACCCTCATATCCTATGAAGAGAAAAATATAAACAGCTGTTCATTTTGATTCCATTACTGACAAAACTGGTGGTGAGACTCGTCACTTTATGTCACTGAAAGCTTCTTCAATGTCATATAAGACACCTGGGCTGCAAAAGATCTGATGACTTTTCTAGACTTATATTCTAGGCAGAGGTCATCTTTCTGGCATTAAAAATCGTCAAGCAAAGAAATGATACACCTTCCACATTAAGACACTCTTCACTTTTTGGGGGGTGAGGAGACCAATAGCCAGCTTGTAATGTCCAAATAGTTAGGGTGAGAAATAAAAGAGAGGTGCAGCCCAGGACATATGCTAAGGTGTGTCTCGTGTGTGCTTCTTCTCAACTGCTCTGGACTCCTGTTCTTGGTGGATGGAGAGGGGTGCTATGCTTTTCCTGAACACGGGCTCTGGAGTTTTATCTTTTGCAATGGAATTTAGGCTTCCTCACTTACATATAATTAGACATTTGCATTTATTTGACCTCTAGGGCTTTGATTTCCTCACCAGTAAAATTGGATTGATAAATGCTTTTGTTTCAGTAGAGAGTTGTGGGCTTCACTTGAGAAAAAAATCCATAAAGATAGCATATTCTTAATGCTTTTCTATGAATATTTTATTCCTAATATACATCCTTCACTATAACTGTGTTGATGTCATAAATCTTCCTTTGACTCTTTGCCCTGACTTTAGTTGAGTCTCCCTCAGTTGTCAATACAGGTCTGATAGATTGTTAACCAGTAACATATTCTTTTATTCTACAAATATTTATTCAGAACCTTGCTATGACTCTCATAGATTATTTCAGTTGTGGGTCTGAGAAGTGCTTATAAATCTGGCTTACATTTTGCCTGATTTAGAATCTCTTTACCTGACTTTTTGCTTGTGGGCAGCAGAGCGCGTACTATCAGAACCACGGAGAGCTCCCCATCTGTGCCCTTGTCCTGTGTGTAGGGTTGCATGCACATCATTAGACAGGTTTTCTATTTCCCACAGGTACTTTTTTCATGTTTACTGAAAAATGGTGTCTTTCAAGGAGGTAAATCATACTGAATTCCCAAGGAAAGCAAGTCTTTAATTTGTACAAAGTGTCTGTTCTTTTGTTTGCTGATGAAAGAGGCCTGCCTCTCTACATTAAATACTTGCAGTTTTCTTTTTCTTCCCAAATTTGGATTCTGCATCTCTTCTACTCTTAAATCCCCATCCTTCAAAGCTATCAATTTTCTTTCATTTACTATTCATTCTATTTCCATTGTTGTGTAAATAATGTCTCAAAACTTCCATTGAGATTTTTGTGTAGTACTTGTTTAATTACACTAATAAATCTTCTTTTTGTTTGCCATAGCCCCCAAATAACTACAGAAGGATTACCTGTAAACGAATAAATCACTTCATTTTCTTAATTTCATAGGGATAGATACGAGAGCATCTAGGGCCAGCTGAAAGTGAGTGGGGCTGGAAAAAGAATTTCTCCTCCAATGCTTCAATAGGTTATTGTCTCATAGGTCTGGTGGGGTACTTCCCTCCTCAGCAGGAAGGGCAAAATTCAGACAGCTCCTACAGAGATAAACTAAATAGCCTTTCTCTCCCTTCTATGATGTAAGTAAAAACACATGTAATAAAAATACACTGAAATTTTTCATTGGAGAACTTTAGCCCTTTAATTGGCACTCTAATCTTCAGACCTGGCTTTATAGAATAATAAACAGAAGGGCTTTTAAAAATTACTGATCACTGGGTATCACCTCAGAAATTATAACCTTAATATTGGTAGGAATGGAGCTTTTATCAATATAAATTAAAAAGAATCAAGGTGAATCTGTTTTGCAGCCAAGTCCTGATCAATTCCCCATGATTTCCCATGGGCTTGTTTAGTGGCAGCACAGAGTAATTCAGAAGCACTTCTGGACCAAGGACAGATTTCTCAGTGTCTTGCATGTCATATAAAATGGTTCTCAGGTTCATGAATATGCTTCAACAATATTTCACTTGTGTAGAAACAAACATGCTCAGATATCCACATAGGTGGCTGCGGGCACAACCTCAGACTCGCAGTCATTTTCTAGGATAGCCACTGGAAGAAGTGCACAGAATAGATACACAGGTCCATAATGTTGATATATAGGGACACATGCACACAGACAGATGTAGAGAAGTAGCTTTACATAGATAGAAGAACATCAAGATAGCTACACAAATAAAGAGATATACAGCACAAAGATGAACATAAAACAGAGATTCAGGTATGAGCGCTCATTGTGAAGATATAGTTCTAAGCACACACATTCACTCACAGCAAACATGTTCAATAGTTTACAGATAGAGAAACTGTCACAGAAAGGCATCCAACCATATGTAGACTTGACTAGAGACACACATTCAAAAATGCACTTTAGAAGCTTTCAGTGCTTTCTTCCATGCAGCATCTTGGAGTGTTTTTGAGGACTAACTGCTGTTTCTTCATGGCTAAGTTTTAGCCCATCTCAATATTAGCCCTCTTTTTTTCTCAGGTATCAAATTGTAGAAAGAAGATGGTGATTATGGGCACAAAGCAGGAAACCACTCAAAATGTCAGTGATAAACGATGTTACTCTAAGACCAAGGGTAGTGTGTTTATGAACATCTGAGTAACACGCACACACACACACACACACACACACACACAAATTCCTAAACTTATAATAACCATTACTTGTGTGATATGACACATTTATTAATAATTCTCTTACTTTCAACATTATCTTACACCTGCATTCATAAAGAGCATTAGAGACTGGATCATAATCTCGTTTGATAATCTCAGGTACACAATTAGATGGAAATGTTTATTGTCTCCATATTACAAGGTTAGAATTTACATGATTATTTTAATTTTACAGGTGAGAGAAATCAGGGCTGGTGAGATAGGTCAGCAGACCAAGTGCCTGCTTAGGCAAGCGCAGGGAGCAGGGTTTGATCCTCTGTACTGCATGCCCACCAGCCCCACCCCTGAGCATGCTGAGCAGGCCACTGAGACCCGGCGTGGTGGCACATGCCTGTAATCCCAGAACTGGGGATGCTGAAAACAGGAGGATCACTACAAGTCCCAGCTGTGTAGTGAGATCCTGCATCAAATGCATAAATTGAAAACAAACAAACAAAAAACACATGAGATAAGCCAGAGGTTCACACAGAGCAAGTGCCTCATTCAAGGATATTACAAGTTCAAGGCTAATTTCATCATGGCAATGAGTTGCATAAGAACTTGTTCAGGTATTTAAAGAGGGTAGAACTAGTTAGATGCTATGTACCCAGCTCTGGAAATGAAACAGCTCTCATGTGTTGCATCTCAACTTCAAAATCAAGTGTGTCCTAGAGAAGGCAATGGGGTGCTTTCCTGAGTAAGTACAACCGCTCTATCAAGCAGATAGTCCACTACCATTATAATAGATTTTAAAATCTATTGCATTCTGGCCTGTTCATTGCAGAGAAGATCTGAACATAAGGAGAACTTTTATTTCTATTTGTCATTTTCTGTGACTATTTGAACGGGAAAAAAACCTGGGTGAAAATGCATTTGGTGACAGTACTATATGGGATCATCTTTTATAATTCTCCTGCACATCAAGTTGCATATAATCCTGGCTTTTACTGATAAATCATTACATGAATTTTCTCAAGATTGAACCTGTGATAGATACTAATGAGAATTCTGTACTCAAATGGTATATATTTTTTTCTAGGAGACAAATGAGGATTAGCAATTCTAGGATGGTTAGACTAAGATAAATCAAAAGAAAAAGACTGAATGCTATAGAGATGAAACCAGAGTGTAGGTACAGTCCATTTGGCTCATGGATTGTTTTTAAAATGAGCATAAAATCTTTAGAATAAGGAAATACCAGGATTTTTAAATAGAGGCACAGAGTCCTGGTAATATTTACATTTATAAAATTGTAAGTGACTAGCAGCTTTGGGCCATCATTGCCACATCCCAGCATCCTTAGTGACTGCCATACTCCATACTTCCTGTTTTCTTAATTCACTTTTGTTATGACTGTATCTAGATGTCCCCACCAGAGGCTCAGGCTGTCACCGGTGGGGCTTTTTCAGAGGTGGCTGGTCATCCGTTGTTGCTTTCCTACCTTCCACCTGAGCGGTTTCTCCTCTGTTATACTTCTTTTACATGCTGCAGTCTTGGAACCAGCCAAGTATGGACTGAAACCTCTTCAAACTCTGAGCTAAATAAACTTTTCCTCTCTTAACTGTGGGTGTTGAGTGTTTTATATCAGCAACAAGAAAAACAAATAAGTCAACTACTATTTCACTTATTTATCCCACCTTTCTAGCAATACGTGTCTACTGGTTTATGCACTCTGATTAACCAACATGTAAGTCTTAGTGCCCTGACTGATGAGAGTCAATGAGGTCCTGGGAGTCAGGGAAGATATGGTGGTGACAGCAAGCACTGAGCTCCCCTGGAAGAAACTGAGATTTAGGCAAGGGGAGAGGTCGGTGCAAGGTACCTGAGAAGGGTGTTCCTAAGAAGAGGGGAAAAACACTTTCATATTCAATTTCAGGGAAATTCCATTTCTCTAAATGAAAGTCAATTGAAACTTTAAATTTTTAAAGTTTAAAACTTTAAAAGAAGCCAACTTTATGAAGAAGGAAACTTTATAATATCAGGAATTGTAGATGTATTTCTGCGCTATGCAGAAGATAATGCCAAGAAAGTTTGGAAGTGACCTGGATGTCCATCAGCTGATCAATGTGCAAAACAAATGTGATATTTACACCAAATGGAGTATTACTCTACCATAAAGTAAGATACACTTGAGTCACTGCAGGAAAATGAATGCCCTTTGATATTATAGCCTTAAATGGAATAAATCAGGCATGCATCCTTAAATATTGCATAGTTTCCCTTATATGAGAAAATCAAATATAAGTTAAACAACAAAATAAAAGACAGATAATAGGAAGTAAGGAGACAGATGTTTCTCAAGTGAGAGGAGGGTCAAGAGGTAGAAGGGCTGGGGCGATGGCTCAGCAGTGTAAGCGCCTGCTGGCAAGCCCAAGGACACAAGGTCGTGAGTTCGATCCCAAGAACCAAAAACCAAACAAAATAAAAAGAGGTGAAAGAAAAGGGATGGAAAGGGACTGCAGGTGTGTTGCCTGCTCCACACAAGGAAAGTAAGCCTGACACATTGCAAACGTGTGCTCGAAATGAGACGAGCAATACAGAAAAGCTTTCTCCTTCTCCATAATGGAAATCTATTGATCCAAATATAAATTAAGCAGATGGATAATTATTTCCAATGAATAAACTGGCAAATTTATATAAAGAACTTACAAAAAATTTCCATAAGTCATTGCAGTAAAGAAAGTTAACAAAAATGCAGAATGTATGAAAATGTAACTTAGGAAAAATAAATGGTCAGTGGAAATGTGAAAATATTTGCATCTCTTAAAGTATTGGAATTATCTAATGAACCAATACAAAATGCCATTACTGTATATGGCAAATCTGAGCAAGTGCCAAGGTTGTGGAAAATGGGAACAGCTATGCTGCTGGTGGGGAGACTGGAAAATCCTTCTAATTGCAAGTTGGCTACACTTAATGAGGGAGAATTTTCTTCTATTTTTTGAGC
>NW_004524618.1:8633067-8633900 GCF_000260255.1 Octodon degus | reverse complement strand
TTTGTATTTATCTTTAACTCTACATGTTTAGATATTAAAATGTATAATAATTTATTGACACATGGCAAAGGGAAAGATGTACTCAGGAATCCTGCTGCCTGGACTTTTACTATTTCTCACTATAACTTTTCTTTTTGTGCCATAATTTCATCATCTAATTTTGAGTTAAAATAGGTAATTTGTAACGTTTCTGTGTAAAAAAAATAGGACAATCTCAGGACACTTTTAGAACAGTGTTCAGTACATGATTAATGAAAGTTAGCTCATATCATCCAGGAAATTTATTTAAATTAGGATTTATATATTCACCAAGCAGGAGAGCCTCTGAGCTCTAAAATAGGGATTTGATTAAGAAATTTGGGAGGTTATGTCTCTGCTTGGAGGTAGATGACAGGCTCAAATTGTGTATGTAGTTAGGCTGTCTCAAAGTGACCTGGAAGAACATTTTTAATAACACTCATCAGAGGATCCTACTGAAGACTGGATAACTCATGATCTCTGTGATCTGAGGGTCCTGCAAACAACCCGATTTTCTCCAGAATCATGGCAGAAATGGAGTTTGTGAGCTGAGGTTCCACTGTAGATTACTTATTCCTTCTGAGATTCCCTTTTGGTTTCAAGTGTCTAGATGGCAAACACAATGTGTATTCCCCTTTTGTAGCCAACACATTTTGATGACAATGGGTTGTCTTGGTACAAAACACCTTTCTCTCAGTCCTCCTGCCCCTAAGCATGGCTATAATATGGATTATTTGTTGCTGTTGAAATGTGAATGAAGGGCTGGAGAGATGGCTCAGTGGTCTAAAGCACCTACTTAGAACAAGCTTAGCAAA
>NW_004524618.1:8625600-8632845 GCF_000260255.1 Octodon degus | reverse complement strand
AAAAAAAAAAAGAAATGTGAATGAAAGTACAGATATATGTCCTACATATTCATTCTCAATATTCTCCTTCCTTGTAGCTTGGCTGGTTTTAAGGTACAACAAAGCCCAAATTGGATGGAATCCAGGTCTTCAAGTAACTGTGTAGTGATGGTGCCCCACGAACAAGCACACAATGCAGAGCTGTTACAAGAATAAAGATTATGCTCCTAGTTTGCTAAATAATGAGTGTACTTGTGTATATTTATTATAGCTACTTCTTTGCTGTCTCTGGCTTTTCTTTCCCTCAGAGGGTATGGTGATTAGATGTTGTATTTAAGCTTAGCTAGATAATGATGTCTGGCTATTTAGTCAGTAGTCTAGTCAGTGTTGTGAGGATGTTTTGTTGTGAGGATGTTGATGTGATTAGCATTTGTAGACACTTGGCTTCAAGTAGAGATTATTATTGTGGGTAGTCTTTGTTCAATCAGTTGAAGACATTGAGAGGAAAAAGTTTTCCGGTAAGGAATTCTGTCTTAACACCATAATATGGAAATCCTCCTGGAGTTTCCAGCCTGCTCTGTAGATTTCAGTTTGCTGGCTTTCACAGTGACTGTGTGCATGTACACCCATCCACGCCTCCACCTCCACCCCACACACACATTGGCTTTTTGTCTTTGGAGAACACTGACTAATAGAGAGTCTACATCTATCTGAAGAAGCATGATGAAAAGTTTCTCAAGTCAATGAATTAACTTTGCAGAATTCTAATTTCTCATCTGCAGTCTTTCTCCACCCTGATCTCTCTGAACCATCTTGAGCCAGTTTACAATACACATATCATAAACATGTACATCTGGATACTGTACTTAGGGATGAATTGAACAAATAAGATTTTATTTTGTTTCATATTAAAATATCGCTAATTCTGAATAAATATCAACATTTCACTTATTGCTCAAGTAAGTAATAATTTTTAAAAAGTGCAGTTTTAAACTCATTGTAGTATTAAAAAATGAATTTTTCACATTGACACTTTTCAGCAGATTCACCATTCTACTTTCTATAGTTTAGCTTAGGAGGTTTTTAGTTGTTTTTTTAAGTAGGAGACAGATTTCTACCCTATTACTCCACGTGCGGCCAATGTGTTGAGTTTTATAAAATAAAACAATGATTTTTAAACCATTATTTAAAATACAGTTTGTAAAATTGGCTACAGAGACAGCTCAGTGGCATAAGTGCCTGGGGAACAAGCGCAAGGTTCTGAGTTTGATCCCTGGTACAAAAAAAAGAAAGAAAGAGAGAGAGAGAGAGAGAGAGAGAGAAGAGAAAAGAAAAGAAAAGAGAAAGAAAAAAGAACAAAAAGACTAGCGTGTGAAATATTTGGGCTGGTCAGACAGCTCAGTGGGCTAAAGCGCCTGGTAAGTGCAGGGACCAGGGTTCAATCCCCATTGTGCTGTGCTGGTCCTGCCCCTGGGGTGCGCCGGGATTGGCCACTGAGACTGGGCATGGTGGCCTGGGCCTCTAATCTCAGTGCTTGGGAGGCTGAACACAGGAGGATCACTATGAGCCTGAGACCCTTTAGATGCTGTACTAAATATAAAAAAAACCCCAAAATTTAAAATGTTTCATAGACAGGTAGTATAAATGTTCTTAACTTATTATTATTTTAAATATTTTGGCAAAATATACATAAAGACGAAAGTTGAAATGTAGGGAACAACTATTTTATAATTCACACTGATGGCATAATGTCAATTTCATTTTCTGGTTGAGGTCTCTGGACAAAGGAGTCCCCATTTCACATCTCCCTGAGAACACATGATTCCTATCCCCAAGCAGACTGCAACTACATTCAAATGGTAAACTGGTTTTGAAATAGCTGTGAGAGATGGGGCGGAGAAGGACTGGACCTGGTAAATTAGAATTGTGTAAAGTTAATTCGTTTGACTTGAGAAATTTAATAATCAGTCTTTTCTTGGAAGAGAGGCTATAAATGGAAATTTTAATGATTGAGGCTGCGTGTCTGGTGTAGCCTTTGATTAGCAAGGTTTTCAGTGTTCTTCACTCTGGGAAGATGAGAGATCTGTCTGCCCAGAGGTTTATCCAACGCAAATGTGGACACACATACATAGACACAAAGACACACATACACAAACATGTGTGCATGTGCATGCACACACATGCTGCATTGCAAGGCTCTCTCATGCAAGGTCTGATTCTAAATAGATATGAGTGCAAATTCTTGTATTTTAGATTCACTTTTTAGTTACTTTCATTTGTGACTCTGTAAAGGCATCTACCCCTATATTTTCAATGCCAGGAAAGATGTCCAGAAAACAATGCTTTGTTGTTTTATATCTTAGGCTTCCCAAATAAGATGTGGCAAATATCTAGTTCTCAAAATATCTTTCCTGTCTAGTTTGTTTTCTTGCTTTTCCAATGCCTTCCATATGATGTTAACCCTGTTATCTGAATTCTGAACATTATTTTTTGACCTGCATGTAAAGAGATTTTAGTACCAGTGTTGGTACAGATGGAGATTAAGCTGCTTGTTAACTTTCTTTTAACTCTTTGTCTTTTTCCCCTTTTATCTGCATCAGTATCACTGAATTCAAGGGAAGGGAAGCTAGATGTGTTTGTATTCGTGTAAACTGACTTTACAGTTGGGACCATAAAATAGACTAAGATATTTAAGACAAAAAATATAAACAGGGACTCCAAGGAATAAAAATGAATAGGCATAAAACTATAAGGCGCATGTAAGATACTTTCTAGTCAGAGATTTTCAACCCTTGGGACTTCTCAAAATACAGCTTTATCCTGTCCAATGCATCTGGGTGTTTGTTAAGCCTGGAAACTCCCAGTCCTCTTCCAAGGCTCCCTGAAGCAGACTCTGGCAGTTAGGCCAGGACACCAGCCCTTTCCTGTTTTATTTTCTAAATTGCAGGGTGCATCTGAGAAATACAAAGTCTCTGGCCCACGCTACCACTGTTTCAGTTTTGAGGAGGATACAAAACTGCAACCCCTGAGCTGCTACCTGCTGTTAATTGTGTGCTTCAGGGTATGTGGGGCCCACCCCAGCATCCTGGCACAGTGGAGCACATGCTTGATACCAAAGCAAGCGTGCCTCCGAGGACTTCCAATGTTTCTGCCAAATAGGCCACTGCTTTGTACTAAATAAACCGTGGAACCAAATATGTTTTATAGGCCTCAGGCCTATACCTCTTTGATCTTCTGGCATTAGGAATCTTCATAGCATCCAAAATGTCATCATCTCTGCAAGTTAGGTGAGAAATAAAATGTCTACAGATGGATGATCTGGATCATAAGCTATTTTTTCTATTTCTAAGCAAATAGATAGTTTCAAAGAAGCTGAATAACTCTCTACACTTTTGCATGTGTTCTAACACCTAACATACATCTTTTCTTACTAATTCAATGGCATTAATCAGTCCTGCATTGGTGCTTTTTATTTTCTGTGGGTAGAAATAATTTTAAAAATTTGGCCATAAATTTAACCAAAGTGTCTCAGTGCTTCCAGGAATAAAACCCTTTTGTAAAACTAAAATAAGTTGGTTTTTCATTTTCTGCTCTTTCTACTGTTTTCTACACATTGAGAAAAATCAGAGGGAAAAGGCTTGTGTTCACACTTACGTCACATATGCTTTCCACAAACCTGTTTCCCCATGTAAACACTCTACATGCTTGCACACAATACAAACACTCATATTATTCTCTATTACAAGAAAGAAAAACTATGACTGTATCACTATCCTGCTTCTTTAAAATAAGATGCTAACTTCTGACTGTTTAATCACTGAGCTATTCTTCTTCCTTCCATTCTCTGTTCTTTCCTTTCCTGTGTCTTTTATCTACAAGGAAAGTCAAAGATAAAAGAGATTTGGACAAAAAGATTTAAGCAATAGAGGTGTTGCCTTTTTGTAAAGAGAGTGGGTATATAATTGGGTTGACATTTTGCCTCCTTTTTTGTGTTTCTGAAAATCTACTATTTATTGAACAATGAGCCATATGTCAGGCCCTGGCCTCCGTACTTCACGTACGTTTTCTTTTATCTCATAGTAGATAATGAGATAGGCATACGTGAATATATACAGAGATGAATGAATTAGCCAATTCGTCAAGCTTCTGATCACAAATCTGCCTCTGTCTTGCATGCTCTCTCTCCCTTACTTCCTCCATTCTTCCCTCCTTCTCTCTCTTTTCCCACCTCTCAGGTTTTATAGAGCACTTACCATATGTCATGATTACAAGCAGCAGAGGTCATGGCAGTGAATCAAATCAAAACAGCTGCCCATCTTCCTTGTAGTAAAGATGACCAGGGCCGGGTTAATAGAGAAATGCACAAAGAAAAGCTGTGTAGACAATAACAAAACAGGCCTGGGGGATGTTATAGTGAATGTTAGCACTGATTGTAGCAGCTGCAGAAGGAGTCTGTGGGCATATGGCTTAAAAAAAAAAAAGACCTTAGTGAAATGAGGGCGTTAGACAAGGGGCAATCTGGAAGGCGAGATCTGCTAGAGCACGATAGAAACCCTTTTGGAGCTGCCCCTGTCTAGCTCTGCCGTCCAGACTTTCTCACTGTCTCTTCTTGCCCTGACTCAGCTAACCCTTCTTGTAGTGTTCCATGGGCTCTGTGCTACTCTGTGGCAGAATTTTCATTCATGTTCTGCTCATTTTTTTTTAACCTGCTGGAACATTGCCTCACCAAAACTATCCAGGTTTCTTCCAGGATGATAGTTTTCCATTGCTGGACATGTTATTGAACATTCACCACAATCAGAAAGCATTCAAGAAAGCCTCCTCACTTCCTCTGCGGAGTCCGGGATAGGTCATGGCGTGGGGCAATACAAGCTGCTTAGATTCTCTCACTGCTCCGCATTCATAGAAGGTACATGTTGGTGAGGACATACTTATGTATTTATGATGAACATGTTTTAGTGGAAGGAATTTATTCTTTGTCTCTGCTGAATTTTAAGTCAATAATTAAATGTATCACTTCACTTTTTCATTAGTTCCTGTGATTTCTCTGCTTCTACCTGCTTGTGAGGTTAGGGATGATTTAGAGGAAAACATACTTCTCTGTAAAATCTGAGCATTCTGCCCCATGTATGTGTGATTACTTACAGCCCACATCACACATTTGCCATTTATATCTTTCTGGAATTAGTGGATACTCCCAGGCTATGCTCATCTGGCCAGAGTGGTACTGTCATTCTTATCCTCAAGTTGCTGGAGATCTTTGGGAGAAGCATTGAAATTTTTAAACCTCATGATCTTTCTCTGAACAATAGGACAATAATCTGGCTTTGTATAACTCACAGACTAATTGCAGGCTTTATTATGCTAATAATGTGAACAATGACTTCACTCTTTTGTGGACCTGAATGACATCTCACCTTAACTTGAATCCTGACATTGTGTAACATAGTTATTGACATTATCACAGCTACCATCACCAAAGTTCTATCTGTGTTCTAGAAACAAACCTAATATATTGACGGGTCACTGACGGAAAGCAGTGGTTCATGCCCACACACACCCCAGCTGCAGTCTCACTCTCTGGGTAGAAGTATATTTAATGTTTTTGTGTATTCATATTAAAATGTTTCAGTAATATTGCTGTGTCTTTGGGACTTGATTGTTTCTCTTTAACCATTCATTCTATTTATCTTGTATGTTTTTCCCACTTTCTTTTTCCCTCTGAGAGAGAGAGAGAGAGAGAGAGAGAGAGAGAGAGAGAGAGAGAGAGAGAGTTTGAAGACAAGAAAGATATTTCCCTCTTTCATTTCCAACATCCAATGATTCGGTCCAGGGAGAGCTCTGCTCTGAGGCTAGGATGTATCTGCTATATTCAGTAACTTGAGGGCTCCAGAAATAATGTTTTAGGTAGTTTATTCATCTTATTGTGGAAGAGTATGAAAAAAATCAAGATCCACCAAGAAATTAAATTCTCACAGTATTCAAGGAATGTGCTGCCCTATTTAGCAACAATTTCGTGGTCTCTGAGATTCAATGAATCTGGATGTCTCTGACTTGATTTTATTTCCTCCCCATCTTCCTTACTAATATTAGCATGCACAATTAGACTTGAACTCCTGAAACTGTCAAAATAAATAAGGCTAAAACAAATGTCATTGTCTTTTCCTCTTGACTTCGGAGTACTTTGGCAAACCAATTAGTGTGATATTTTACTTTTTTTTCTGAGAACTGTGAATTGCTTTAACATAAATCAATAGCTTATGTTCACTTGGAATTGTATAAAGAGAAGATACTCAAGAGGTTTAGAGGTAGGTAAAGAGAAATGGCATTTCCCATAGAAACAAATGAAAAATTTTGCTTCCATTACTCCAGAAAGAAATTCTACAGGAAGTAATAGAGTATAGGAAGAAAGATATCTCTTCTAATTGAAGAGCACACACTAGTTTACCTGAATAATAATAGTTTACCTGAATGTAATGTAGCAAATATAAAATAAATAGTTTACCTCAGTATGATATAGCAAAACAAACAAACAAAACCACCTTACAAGATTGCATTTAAGTCACACAAATCCTACACAAAGAATAGTACCAGTATCTCTTCTCTTACTAATTCTTTCTTCTCTTAGACTTATCTAAAATTTCCTTTGTCCAAAATATTTTTCAAAAATTTACAAATCTCATTTATCCACAATATCTTCTATTTTGAATGGGCTATTTATAAATTTATGAGACACCTCTGAACCACCTTGTTTGTTGCTATCATTTATTCTCATCAATAGAGTACTCTTTGTCATCTTTATCACTTCCAAGTTTCCTACAGGTGATAAGTACCACTGAAGGAAAGTGGGAAAGGCAGAAAGACTTAGAAGTGAGGTAGATCTGTTTTTTTTTTTTTTTTTTTTTTTGTGGTACTGGGGATTGAACTCAGCACCTTGCGCTTGCCAGGCAAGTGCTTATTCTACTGAGCCATTTCCTTGGCCAGAAAGGCTTAAATAGAGATTTGCAACAAATACTTGCATCAAATGTGGTTCTTATACTTTAAAGAGATGACATCCAATACCTTTCTCTTAATTTCTATTATCATCTATAAAATAATGCTTGCTTCCTTCCTTCCTTCCTTCCTTCCTTCCTTCCTTCCTTCCTTTGTTTCTTTACAGTCTTTGTACTCTATTATTTATTTCTGGTTGCAAATAGGGATGACATCCAATACCTTTCTCTTAATTTCTGTTATCATCTATAAAATAATGCTTGGTTGCTTACTCTT
>NW_004524618.1:8598332-8625500 GCF_000260255.1 Octodon degus | reverse complement strand
TGTTATCATCTATAAAATAATGCTTGGTTGCTTACTCTTTTTTCTTTCTTTCTTTCTTTCTTTCTTTCTTTCTTTCTTTCTTTCTTTCTTTCTTCCTTCCTTCCTTCCTTCCTTCCTTCCTTCCTTCCTTCCTTCTTTCCTTCCTTCCTTCTTTCCTTCTTTCCTTTACAGTCTTTGTACTCCATCATTTATTTCTGGTTGTAACATCAGTTATGGATAACAGGACTTCCTTCTTCAGGCCACCACAACTGGATAACGGTTGGGCATGTGACCACAGCACAGCTGAACAGGACACTTTCCTAGTACCTTCATGCCTGTAAAAAGCAAAAGTGATTTTCTTTTTCTTTTTTTCTTTTTTTTCTTTTTGTGCAACCGGGGATTGAACTCAGGCCCTTGAGCTTGCCAGGGAAGCATTTATTCCACTGAGCCATCTCCCTGGCCCCCCCAAAAGTGATTTTCCTTTATAGTTCTAAATATTATCTAAGAACATTGTTACTAATGTAAAATTGCATAAAGAGAAATGTGGAAGGAAAAATAATTGAGTAAACCCTTAAATGTAAAGCTGGATCCATTTTTCACTTATTTTTTTCAGCACCTGGAAAGGTACTGTCATTCTTTGTTTCTTCCATAAAACTAGATATAGTTGAGCCTCTCAACTGTAGGTGTTTGAATCTTGACTAGTATTTTAATAAGCTTCTGGTGGAATTTGGATGAGGTAACATGCATGCTACTCCTGTGTGGCAAACATGCAATGATGCTATCTTAGAGGATAATGATGCAACTATGAGTAATTTAGCTAAGAAATTTTCTTTGTTTCTAGATAAAAACCTTTCAGGACAACATCATCTATTAAGAAGATCCGTCAAAAAATAAATAAAAATAATAAAAAAGAAAGTGCTCAGTTAGCTGGACCTAAATTACTTGCTTCCTTTCCTTTGTAAGTAGTTAGAGGAAAGAAGAGTTAGACTGGGGATTTAGTTAGCAGCATTACATCAGTGTCAATTTCCGATGTTTGATATTGTAATGCAGCTATATAAGATGAGAGCATTGATGAAATCTAAGAAGGAATCTGTTATTTTTGCAAATCTTATGCCTGTAATTAAACATGAAAATTTGAAAAAATCTCATTAAAACATCATTATACTTAGCAAGTTATTTATAATGTAATATTCTATAACTATAACAAAATTAATAAATATTCTTTCCAGACAATAGACATCATTTAACATTATTGTATTTGATTGATGACAGCTTGATGAATTTTTTAAATTTACATTGAATTTTTAAACATTTTTCATAGAGTAATTTAACTTTCATGAATTTGATTTTGATGGGAATTAATATTTAGTTATATTTATACAGTATAAGTAGCAAATTAATTTAGCAAATTACCAGAATTTTGGTTATTTGCACTTGACTGATATTTTAAAAAAGTATAACTACTTTTGACTAAATCATCTTTTTATTATTTATTTATTTATTTATGTATTTATTGTCTATTTGAGACAGGGTCTCACTATACAATTCAGGCTGGCTTTGAGCTCACTTTGTATCCCAGGCTGTCTTGAACACACAACGATCCTCCTGCCTCAGCCTCCCAAGTGCTGGGATTACAGGCATGTACCACCATACCTGTCACACCACATCTTTTTTAAAAAAATTGATAGTCTATGTTTATAGAAAAATTAAACAGAAAGTACAAAGAAATTCCATAGATTCCCCTCTTTCTCTATTCCATAATTTTTTTTCTATTATTAACACCTTGCATTGTTTGTTTCATTATCAAAATAATTATTATAAAGTGAGATTCAGAGTTGATATTCAGGATCACCCTTGCTGTCCTACTGTTTTCTCTATTTTGACAAATGCATAATTTCATGTATTGCTGTGATGCTATCAGAGAAGATAATTAAGAGTCCTAAGTTTCTCCCTGGTTAACTTATTCACCCATCTATTCTTCACTTGAGACCCAGCCTTTCTCTAACTGGAATCATACTACAGACCCTTCTTACACTAATTTATTTTAGTTAGCAACATGTATTTAATGTCTTTCCAAGTCTTTCTTTAGATGTTTAGATGATTTCTTTATATCACTTAATAATATTTCATGTTATGGTTATAACATAGTTCATTTCATTCGCCTACTGAAGCCTAATGAAGCAGAATTTTGATTGCTTCCAACAATTGGCAATTATTGTAAAAGATGCTTGAACATATGAGGATCTTAATTTGTATATAAGTACACGAGGCGAATGTTCAGAGTCATTCAGTTTTGAATGACTATGTGTCTCCAGTGCACATTATGAGCAATCATGATTTTTAAAGCAAATTGTTTCTTATTTCTTTAATAAAAATGGTCCTGTTAATACCATCATTCTTACAGGTCATCTACTACAGTGTCAACTGTTCAAAAAGAAACTTCTAAAATTAATGATTTCTTTTTAATCTATGTAAGCCATTTTATTTATTTATTTATTTATTTATTTATTTATTTATTTTTATTTTGTGGAACCGGGGATTGAACTCAGGCCCTTACGCTTGCCAGAAAAGTGCTTACTCCACTGAGCCATCTCCCCGGCCCCTTTAACTCTTTTTTTTTGTCAAATCATTTTATAATGAAGTAATTATTTTTTCAGACACTACATTAAAAATTCAGGATGAAGACCACAGAATATCAGTGACATCTGTGAAAGTTGTCTTTCAAAATAAGTGCTCTTCTTCTTCTTCTTCTTTTTTTTTTTTTTTTTGTAAAAACAATTATGTTCTATACCAACTTCAAGTACTGTGGACCGAGTCAAGCATGTTGTGACTTTATATACTGCTTATCAATTATCTGAGCTATAAGAGATTATATTGCTTTTTGGGAGACAAGCTTTTTAGAGATGAATTTAGTAATAATCCTGGATCAAATATCCCTTTAACTTCATTTTCATGAAAAACAGGGGATCACAGTGTCTTGCATTTTTATATTATTTTATAAGTTTAAAAGTCTTTCACTATGATCCTGGGAAGAAAGCCAGGCAGATACTATTATGCTCAAAGCCATAAAGAGGAGAGTGGAATTCAAAGAAGTCAAATGATTCATTATTATGTTTATTGGCTCCTCAGTGGACAATGGCTTCAACCTCTGATGCCCAATTTAGCTCTCTACACATTATTCTATTATCTTCATTTCCTAGACACAGAATTCTTAAATCAATTCAGGTTAAAAATATCCTACATCCTCTGACAGGCATGTTGGACACCCCAGTCTGCAGATAAACAAAAGACTGATACTTTTGTGGACTCTCTTGTATTTTTTTCTAAGTACAGTATTTTGGTTTTATGAGACGAAGCAAGGAAACTGTTCTCTAAAAAATTCTTAAGTTTAGAATTTGGGATGGGACATAGAAGCCAGAAAATGGAATGACTTATCCCAGCTAGAAAGCTTTGATGCTTCTTTCATAGTATGCATTTCCTCTTGCTTTAATCCCCTTTTCTTCACTGAGACACAATACTTGATGTTCAGAACTTAAAGGAAGAGAGGCTCACTTGTTTCACAGTTTCCAGTATGATCAGTTCAAAGTCAGCTGGCTACAAGGCTGGATTGGCATGGTAGAAAGGCCTGACAGAGAACAAGTGCTCATTCCATGGCAGGCAAGGAGCAGAGAAGAGAACGAGGAGAAACAGACAAGGGTACACTCTTCCAGGTCATCCTCCCCACCCACGGTGTGCCGTCTCCATCCAGGCCCCTCCTAGCAGCACAGCCAGCTACAGGGCTCACCTGTGGTGCAGTACACCAGGGAGTGCAGCTCCTTTAGGCTCCAATACTTTCCACACACAAAGAATGCTGTGCAGCAAAATTATAGTAGATCAAAGATCTAAACGTTGAAACAGAAACATTAAACCTACTAGGAGAAAAAATATAAGAAAGAATTTTCTAAACATAATTTCAGTCACCACAAGAAATAACAGCAAGCACCAGTAAACTGAATTATGCCAGATTAAAAGCTTTTATGCAACCACACAGTAATTAATAGTGAAGAGACTACCTACAGAATGGAGAAAAATTGCCAGCTACTTCTCAGATGGAGGACTAAAATCTAAAAGACATGAAAAAACTGAAAAAAAATTAAAAGAGCTAAAATTAAAAAGCGAGTCAAGATATGAGCAAGAGAGATGAACAGACACTTCACACAGGAAGAAATACCAAGCACCAAAACATATGAAAAATATTTAACGTATCTGGTGATTAAAGAAATGCAAATTAAAGGCCATTAATATTCCACCTTACTCCAGAAAGAATGACAGTCAGTCAGAAATCAAACAATAACTCACAAAGGCTGATGTGGCTACAGTGAAAAAGGAAGCCTCCTTCACTGTTGGTGGGAAAGCAGAAAGTAGAAATTCCATTTTATCCAGTGATCCGGGAAGATACCAAGTATCTTCATGAAAGAGCTTAAAAGGCTTCATGCTACAATAATTGTACTGCATGATGCATTGTGTCAACTTGACAAGTTTAGAAATTTAATTACGTGACAGCAAGGAGTCAGGATTCTTATTTTGCAAACATCCTCCTCCTGTGCAAGAGGAAGGTGTGGATATTTTGTGAGTTCTAAACCTCAGCCCCAGGGTAGTTTTCAATATGAGGGGAGAGAAACTTGCTAGAGGCCACAGCTGCTGCCCTTCCATTCGCTCTTTACTATTTTGTGCTTTCATGAACACTGCTGTCTGCCGTGTGCCACTCTGCCTGGGAGCCAGCCAAGTGCAGATTAAAACCTCCATGCAGTCTGAGTTAAATAAACCTTTCCTTCCTTAATTTTGGGTTTTGGGTATTTTCCCAGCAACGAGTAAAAAGTAACTGAGAAAAAATCTGGTACGAAGTATGGGGCTGTTGCTGTGGCTAAACCTGACCATGTGGATTACAAGCTTTTGGGAATGGCTTATTGGAAGAGATAGGAAAGGCTTGGAGATGTTGCCTACAAATGAAGCACTGGAACAGCTCAGCTGTTCTGTTTGGGAAATTCTGGTCAGAGCTCAGAAGATCAGAAGACTGATAAGATACCTGTCTGTAAAGACCAGGCTGGGGAGGCTTCTGCTGGGAGGAAGGAATGCATTGATTGTTGGACTCTTGATTTTTCTTTTTCTTTTCTGTTTTTTTATTTTAGGAATGCGTCTACAGGATGTTCACGGTCTCACTACTAGATCTGACTTGTAGCGATCAGCCTGTTTACAGCCTCCCAGGAACTGGGATTACAGACGTGTGCCACCATGCCCATTCTCAATTGCTGTCGCAGTATGCCCCAGAGGTGGGGCCAGCACAGCAGACCTGGGGATCAAACCCCCAGCTTCTGCTTGCAGGCAGTTTAATCTGCTGTGCTATTTGGAGATAATTTGTGTTATAGCTTGGCAGAAAGTTTGTCTGCAGTTTGCTCCTGTCCAAAGACTTTGTCTGAGACTGAAAGAAGCATAAAGGACTAGCTAATCCTGCAAAAGAACTCTTAAGTCAGTCAAATTTTGAGGCAGTGACATGTCTTTTGTTGGGGGCTTTTAATTAGATATACGTTAAGAATCGAGAGCAGAGAGCCCAGTGGGATGATTTAAAATGTTAGCAGTTTGGCCAGAAAGGAAGCTCCAATAAAGCTATGGGATGCAAAGACAGAGCTAAGAGGATCTCCATTGCTGGGAAGGAACAAGAGAGCAGAAAAGGTGTCCTAAGAGCACCGCAGGCAGTGGTAGGTTCTCGCCCTTTGCAGCCTCCAAATCACAAGGGTGAAGGACTTTGCTTTGAGGAGATAGCTGCAGAACTCCATGTTCCAGAATGGAGGCAGCTGCCACATTAGGTTCCAGAATGGTCCTGACATAGAGAATTTATTCCTCAGAATCAGGGTCAGAGTGCTCTGCAATCTGGGCACTTGGCCCCTCCAGCCAAAAGAGAAGGAGACCTGGCTACTGCTACAGATGGCAGCCGTCCTTAGTCCTTAGTATCATCCACGTGGCATTGGTTTTAGGCACAGACAGAATGCAGGAGTTCTGAGGTTAAGAAGACTTCCACCTTGATTTCAGAAGGCCTGGGAGGCCAGGCAGTGTGCCCCTGAGAGGGCAGTGTGTAAATGTGTGAGTGAGAAGCCTATTCAGTGGAAACCCCACAAGTATGAAAAAGTGGAACATCTAAGGGAAACTGTAAGGAGGGAACAAAGCTGGCCTAAGAGAGAAGCCACAGGAGCTACCAGGAGAAGTGCCATATAGGTGGAGCCATGTAAGGCTTTTGGAGCTCACAACTCCTTACAGGTTGCATCTGATATTCCACATGGAATTACAGGCCTTAATGTTTGCCCTTATGGATTTTGGACTTGTTTTACTTCCAATTGTTTGCATCCTGCTGTGTGTACATTTTGGAATGGTAATATTTATCTTGTGCCTTTGAATATCGGAAGTGTTTAACTTTTCATTTGTATAAGGGCTCCCAGCTAAGAGTTTGCCTTATATCTTGGGATTGGAATTTTCAACATTGCTGAAACTCGTAGGACTTTGGCAATTCTTAAAGATGCACTAAAATGCTTTTTGCACAAAGGGATGTTCATGAGTCTTTGGGGAGGAGATGCTCAGGGGCAAAATATGGTTCTAAAATAATACAATGTTCAAGTTGCAAAATGTTAATAAGCCTGTATGTGCCTGGAAACTGGTTTAAGCAAATGTCTGGTTGCCAAGTTGACAAGGGGTGGATTGCACTGGTTTGCACATTGTGTGAACTTGAGAAGTTCAGAAATTTAATTAAGTGACTCATCAGGGAGTCTTCCTTTGCAAACATCCTCATCCTGTGTAAGAGGAGGGCATGGACACTGCATGAGTTCTACAGCCCCAGCCCCAGGGCAGTTTGTTTACAATACAAGCAGAGGAAAGAAACTTGCTAGAGGCCACGGCCACTGCTCTTCCCTTTGCTCTTTGCTGTTTTCTGCTGCCTTGAACGCTGCTGTCTGCCACATGCCATTCTGCCTGGGAGTCAGCTGAGTATAGACTGAAATCTCCACACAGTGTGAGCTAAATAAACATTTCCTTCCTTAATTTTGGGTTTTGGGTATTTCATCCTAGCAATGAGTAAAACGTGACTGAGATGGTAATCCATTCCTGCCAGTGTTTATAGCAACGTAGCTCATAATGCCTAAATCCTAGAAGCAACCTGTATACCCATCAATGTATGATCAGATAGAGAAAATGTGGTATTTCTGTGTAATGGAATGCTATTCTATAAAGAATGACAACTTGATGCACTTGTAGGAAAATGCATGCAGATGGAAAATATAATGCTGAGCAGCACACATCAGAGCCAAGTTCAAATACTGCTCATGCCTCCCCTGTGAGCGAGGCAAATTACAAGGAAAACACTCGAGAGCTGAAGTGGACAAGAGGGTGCGAGGGGATGTGTCTCTCGGATATTTAGGGAATACCCAATAGGGAAGCGGCCCACAGGTGTAAGTGAACTGCGAGGAGGCGCAAAGGGGAAGTTAAGAGAATAAACATATGTCATGTACAGGAACTGAGTACCCTCGATGAATTTAAACATTAAGTGCCTAATGTGATGTAAGATCCATGACATCGACAGAAATGAAAATCAGGGCAAGAAAATTAGAGAAAGGTTGAGGGAAGGGGGAGGAAAGGGATGGGGTTTTAAAAAGAAACAAAGAAAGAAAAGAAACTAGCAGTAGGATTTGCATGTGTCCACCCCTCAGTAAACTGCAGTTGCTACAAACACATACTCTTGAAATAAAAGAAAAGTTAAAAAGACGCAGGTAATACCTTCCTTTGGCAGCAAGTTTCTGAAGAAGTGTTTCCACTTTTTGTGTATCTGTTTTACATTTCTGTCTCTAAGGCATTTTCTTCCTAGAGGGATTCAGTGTTTTGTTTTCCATGTATCTGATGGGTCTCAGGCCTGTTTTGCGCATGGAACTGATTTGTTGGTTGTATGGCACAATGATTGATTTCATTGCTTTACTATTTTACTTTGATTTAATAAACCTTAAGCTTTTGATACTATCTCTGCTCAATATTTTTGCTAAAATATTCTTGTATCTCTAATGAATTATCATATCAAATCTTGTTCAGATCTCTCATCCTCATGTTGTTTTCAAATTTTCACTAAACTTAAAATTCCCTCAGGCGTGTCTGTTCCTGGCTTTCCCAAAAGCTGTGCAAATAGATGGCAAGTACTTGTGGTGCTTGTGGTGGGGCCATGGGGGACTGGCTTGCATCATTTAGATGATTGCCAATGGATTCCTATTTCAACAAAATTTCAGTTGCTCTCCTGTTTTATACAATAGAGGTGGTTGCAAAATCCACACAGATATGAATGAAGGTAGAGAATCATTGCGAATTCTGCTATTCCACAAACAAATTATTATATGGAGAGTTTTAATATCTTATGTATTTTTCTTATTGAAGGAGGAAAGATCTCATAAATAATAACAAAAATAAATTGAAGTACAAGTTCAATATCCCTCATGCAAAATGCTTGGGACAAGGAACTTTTTGTATTTTGTATATACTTAATAGAATAGATTCAGAATGAGACTCAAGTCTAAACACAAAATTTATTTGTTTCAGGTATTACTTATGTGCATGGCCTGAAAACAATGATACCCAGTGTTCCATGCTGATGTCCTAGCTATGACACGTCCCCTGGGGTCAATTGTGCAATTTTGCACCTGAGGCATCATTTGTTCACTCAAAATGATACTTATTTGGGTCAATTTGAGGTTTGGAACTTTAGATTAGAGATAGTCAAACTGTATGACATTTAAGAAAACTTACGAGGCTCATTTAACTTCCATGAAGGAGCAAGCAAGATAATAACACTTCAGAATTACTACATTGTTAGGATGCAAGAGCCCAGGGAAAGTTCAAGCGAGTATATCTTTGGAAATATCCGATACTAAATTTTGTATACTCCTACTCTCTTTATTTCAAGAGCTTCCTGTGTCCTTGATTTTTAAATATAAAAATCTTTTCAAAACTGTGTTTTATGTATCTAAAATAATTTTCATTAAAGGTTTTCTTTACATGTGCATTTATCAGGTTCAAAGACTTTTTTATGGTTTAAGAAACAAAATTAAGAAATTAGTTTATAAACAGTATTCAATTTCATGTCAACTGGATGCTATTTACTTTAAAAGATCAATGTAGACTTTATTATTAGTGCATATTGATAGTACTAATGGTGAGGCTCATTTGTGTAAACTGGTTCATGCATTTAACATACTTAGCGTTTTTTTTATCGCATTAAGCCCTTCTCTCCCTTTCCCGCTTCCACTCTCTGTCTTTCTTCCACATCTCCAAAAACCTATCTCCTAGCTACTTGTCATCTCTCATTCATTCACTCATTTGTTCACTCATTCACTCATTCATTCATTCATTCATTCACTCATTTATTCATATTTGCATATTTATTTATTTAGGTTCTTATATAAAAGAAGATGTGTGGAATTTAATCTTCAAAACCTGGTTCATTGAACATGATATCCTCTAGTTTTATCTACTATCCTGCACCTTATGTGATGTCATCCCTCTGTACAGCTGAATCATATTCCAATGTGCACATTCAACACATTTGCTTTGTCCATTCATCTGTTGTTGGCCATATAGGCTGTTTTTACAGCTGGGCTATTGTAAATTGTGACAATCTAAAGGTCTTCATACATTACTCTAGTATACAACTGTTAATTCTTTCATGAATATACCCAGGAGTGGTATAGCTATATCTAAAGGTATTTCTATTTTGACTTGTGGAATATTTACACTAACCTCTACAGTCATTCTAGTTTACATCCCCCAACAATGAGGAAAAGCTTCTTTTTCTCTCACATCCTTTCTAGCATTCATTGCATTTTGATTACAATAGCATTCTGGTTGGTAAAATAGAATCTCAATGTAGTTTCAATTTATATTTCGGTAAAGATATTGAACATTTTCTCATATACTTATTGGTCACTTAAATTTCTGTCTTCTTTTTGAGAATTGCCTATTCAATTCATTTACTGTCTTTTTGACTGGAGCTTTGTTTTAAATTCTTTATATGTGAATCCTTTTTGTGAGGAATGACAAACAAAGATTATCTTCTGTTCTGTGGACTGTCCTTTCCATCTAATTAATGACCTTTTGCTGAACATAAACGTTTTAATTTGATGTCACTCCATTTCCTGATCCTTAGTGTTATCTCCTGTACATTTCGAATCTTCTCTGGAAGTTTTTGCTGTGGCTAAGGCTTCCAAGGGACTGGAAAGAAGAAGTGTGAGTGACTGGCTTCTCTAATGTGAGGACCTGTGCCTAAAACTGGGGGCAGCAGGGCACATTTACTTACTGCGATTCTGTGGCAACATGTTCTTTGAATCAGGAATGTGAAGTTATGAGGTTTTTTTGTAATTTAGCTCAGTAAGGATGCAATGCATCCACAGTTACCGCCATCCAGGAGTGGTGTACACACAGGACTGCATTATCATATTGACTCTTCGTAGGCCTTTAGTCTGAGTGATTTATTGTAAAATTTAGAAAACCCAAGAAGAAAATGTATAAGATTTTTGACACTATATGCTAGAAAACTGCACACCACTTTTCAGTGCAAATATCCATGTGTTTTGTCTGGAGTTATACAGTTTCCAAATTGGTATTTAGCATAATTCACTTTAATAAACTGATTAAGCATTTTTCAATACTCTGCATTTATTTTTATGCTATTAAATATTATTTTAGATTATCTTTTAGATCTACATTTGGAAATTCTTATATATCATGTTTCTATTTCCATATACAGTGTAATTTATTTAGCCAATGTCACGTCAGTCTGTTTTTCTCCCTCTATTATATGTTCATAAATATTTATTGTTTTTGTAATATTTCTTCAATACAAATACCAATTTATAAGAATAATGGAACAAGCAGCATGAGGTTTTTTTAAATTTGTGATATATTTGCCATAGGCCTATTCCCAGGTTTTATGGCCAAGATTATGCATTAAAATTTCTTTAAAGAAGGAAAAAAAACAGTTAGGTGATACAAGATGGAACAGCATTTGTGACATAATAATCTGTGGCTCTGGGAAACAAGAAGACAGCATGGTGGGGAGACTCCTGCTGGGTTCCCTCTCACAGGGGGCGCTTGCATCTGGAAGGGGAGCTGCTGCAGCGGGGTCCTGATGCTGGCTTGCAACGCTCTTTGGGCAGGTCTCTTCCCACCGGTTCCTCGTGTCCTCATTACTGAGGTGAAGGTGAGAACTATCTTAACCATTTGAACTCGACCAAAATGCTATAAAAATAAATGGAGTCACCATGCAGGCCCTGTGGAAACTGTGATTACATATGAAGATTCTCCATACACAGTTTATAACCTTTGGCTGTTATTCACAGTTCAACTGGAAAATCTGACCTTTATGTGATGAAAGGAAATCTATCATGCTAGTGAAAAGTGACAAAATCTAAATTTAAAAGGGACTCTGTGGCCTTGGAAGTTTATGGCTTTTCCTGTGCTAAGGTTTTCTTATGCAATTTAATTACACATATATGCATGAGCATGCATACACACATGCAACACACACACACACACATGCACGCACACACACACACACACACACACACACTCACATTCCTCTGGATTTCAATAGATACCAGAGCGATGAGAGTTTAAATGACCTATTTCAGACAGTTCACTCAGTAAATAATCACGTGTTTGGCTCAAGTTTGATTCTCTTGACATCTAGCACCTGCTTAGAATATCCTAAAATAAAACCCTAAGTTAATTCAATGTTTGATCACTTCTCAAACACAGTTATTATTCATTCCAGCCTAGTTTCCAGCATCTTTCTGGGTCCTTTTGTTGATTTCAGATATGGCAGCAGTACCAGTGAAGTTTATGTCATACTAAACAAAATATATGGTTGGTACAGTAATGTCAAATGTGTAATTTTCTGCAAAATTCAGAGCAAAACCAATATGGCTGGTTTTTACAATTATCACTGGATCAGAATGTTTTCATTTGCTTATCTGCAAGGCTTTTAGCATCTTTCCCATTCTTGTATTTTCTGCTGAGATACAGAGGCAGACTAGATTTCAGTTTTCAGAGTCATAATCCAGTGCTTTGCAAACAAAAGATTTGTTTCCTGAACAAAAGCTGATTAATCTTTTCCCCAGGGTGACAATTAAGTACATGATGCTATTATTCTGCTTATGATAATTCACAACACTATAAAATTAGAAGCAGTGCATATTTTCCTCCCTCAGAGATTTACTAGAGAAAGTCGAGTTTTAAAAACAATGAAAAACTATATATACAGCCTTTAAAATGGGAGACATAGAAGACAGGCGTGATAACAAGCCCCAAACAACACTCGTATTGTTCTCCTCTTTGTGGAAAAGTGCACATATGCTTGTCATGTTCATAAAGGTTAAGTGTAGGATAATTTCTGAAATATGTTCAAAATGTTAACAAGGATTTTGGTTATTAGTGGGGTTAAGCATGAGTTACTTTTCTTTTACTTGATTCAGGTGATTATGAAGTAGATACATCTGCATAATTATTATTTTTTGCCTATCATTAACAGATGCTGCATTTAATACATATAAGGGTCTTACATGGTAATGGCATGTTTTGTTTTACAAACATGCAATAGTCCCAAAATAATAGCTCTCTAAAAGAAGACTTTATATTTAAAAGATACTGTACTACTAATGATTCATATGTGCATATCTAAATAGCTTAAACTTTAGAAATGTAATAAAGGTGCATCTATTCATGAATATATTTACAATTATATGGTACATTAAGACACACAAACTATAATTTGGGAGTAATTTTTAAAGTTGTTAAAATTATTGTTTACTTTTCCATATTGGGGTTCATGGACACTATTTGCTTTTGTACCTCATCACAATTTCTGCTAACTTTAGTTGAGCTACTTGATGTTTAAATTTCTACTGTTTCCCCCGCAGGCCTATAGAGTATCATTTAGGGGTTTGCATACCCAGTACCTTTCCAAACTCACATGTGTCTTCATTTTGCTCCTTTTCTTTATTGTTTGTTTAGCTTGTGAGAGGCAAGATAGAACATCACATCTCTTCAATTGCAGAATTTGAATCTTGACTCCTTTTTCAACGTTGCAGCTGAAAACGCCGTCTTCTGGCTTGGTTAAGGAGTGTCGCCTTCCTCAAGATGGCCCTGCTCCTGGAGGGCAGGGGCTGGGACCGCCTCGGAGGCAGGCAGCCGCTCCACGCAGGTGTGGGGGCTCCTGTAACCTCCTTCTTCCCCACCCCCTGGGAGCGCTGGGCAGCACTGCAGAAAGCGGCTCTGTGAAGGTGAGTAAGGGCTTCTTCCTGCTACCTTGGTGATACTCCTCTACCATGGCGTCCTGGAGTTTTCTCGAACATCTTGCCCACATCAGACCTGACTCTGGCTCCTTGTTTCTTCTTGAAACTTGACACCGCTTCCTGTAATCTTTTTATTTTGCAACGCTTTGCCTGAGCTCTTTGTTTTAAAAGGGAAGCTCTCCACACAGCATCAGTTGACAATTGCCAGGTGTTGAGGAAGTCCAGTCACCATTCTGGTTGTTAGTCTAGGGTTTTAACAAGGCAGGTGTCGAGGCCAGAACCTTGTAGAGACTTTTTCTCTTTCTGGGATCTGAGCTGCTACAAAGGAACGGTGAATTAGGGTGTTGTCATACCACAGTCAGTTTTCACAAATTCCATGTTTTAAACCTCATTGGGCATCCAAAGAGTATGCCTGAGGAGCATAAGACCCAGCCAGGAGCCTCTGGGAGAAATGCGCCATGCTGGATGGTCCTTGCAGTCAAGGCATCCCGGTTTAATGGTAGGCTGGCCTGCTTCTCCATGATGCGTTGCTCGTGACTGATGCTATGACATTCTTGTACCAAAACCTTCAGTAATGTGAACTGTGTCTGGGCACGTGGTGATCATTGTACGTACCTGCACATCATTTCTGTCTTTTATTGACCATGGAGAAGTTTTAGAGTACAAGAATTCCTGCCCATGTGTTTACCCACAAGATGCAGTTTGAATCAACACTCGCAGCTTTTAGTTTGAGTCCAGCAGTGAACGTGATTCTCTCCCTGGGCTTTGCCTTCGTGGCGCCCTCACATTTCTTCCGGCATGTTCCACCAGGCCCCTCCCTTGAGAATAAAAATGATTTTCTTTACATTTATCCTAACAACTTAACATTTGAAAAATTATTTATTACGAACTCTATCTGTCCTTTCTTTGTAAGGGATCTCTTATGTTTCATTTATAGTGCTGTCATTTGTGATTTTTGGTTACTTGTAAATGTTTCCCGATACCTACTTTCCTTCTTTTCTTTTCCCTCCCATCCCCTCCCCTCCCCTCCCTTCCCCTTCCCTTCCTTTCATTGTCTCTTCCTCTTTCCTCTTTTTCTGGTATGTCTTATAAGTAAAAGCAGAGTCTGTGGGATATTTTAAAAAGTGACAGCACATCCATTATATAGAGATCAATTGAATACAAAACTGTCTCCTTATAAATAAATTTTATACTAATGTCCTTGCCTGATAATATTCTTGACTTACTGAAATCTGTCACATGTTTAGTGTAGAGATGGTATGAGAGTGATATTGCTTCTCAGAATACAAAAATTGGTTAAACAAAATGGGATGTGACTAATAGTATTAATTTTAGACTAATTTCTATGTGCCTTTGTTCAATACAAGGATCAAATTAGAGAAACACTATTCTACAATGAATAGAATAATGACTTGTAGGGATCACTGTATATTGAGATCAGTCTTTGTCTGAGCCTGCATGTGCAAACATCATGTTGTCTCCTTAGTATGAGAAAAATGGAACCTGAAGGGTACAACAGACTCTGGGAAAAGAGAATGAACTTATTTGAAAGGAAGGAGTTACTGAGTTGAGGAAAAGGACAGGAGGGGTGGGTAATATATATGTGCAGGATGGCTTGGAAAGCTTCTCTGCGTGTCTGCTGGTCTACAGAAAGGGTCATATAATACTCTGTTTGTTTTGTGTTATTTTTTTCAATTGTTTGAGTTTTTTTTTTCTCTTTTTAATTCCTTATACATTTCTTTCATTTTATCTTTATTCTTTACATTTCACATGCACATATCTGGCAATATGAGTGACTGGATGGAAGACAACACTATGCATTACAACCAATACTGGGAAATTCATACTACCCTGTTAAGTGAAAATCTGTATCACTTGTAACTTTTTTGTTTTGATTCTAATTTGTACTCTCTTTAAAAAACTAAAAATAGAAGAAGCAAATCTTTGTCTGTGTATGAGAGTCTTTGAAATACTTCTTGATGGAAGCATAAGTTTTGGGGACAGTGGTTGATTTGCCTTTTCCATTATATTCTTTGTGCCCTGGAGGAATTACTTTCACATCCTTAACTTTCCCTTGTCCACTTCCACACCAAGAGTTGAGTGGCAGCAGCAATGCCCCAAAATCTTTGACTACGACATGGCAGATGTTGAGCCAGTTGATTCCACTGAACTAGCACATGTTAACTGATGAAAACTTCAATCAGTGAGAGCGGCAGAAAGGAATTACACAATTCAGTGAGCCTTGATAGATGCGTATACACATGGCCTCCATGCAGTTACGATGTGGGACACTTCCACCACCCTAGAGAGTTCTCCTTATACTCACCACACTGCAGGCAAACCCATGCTAGTGCTGCTGCTGCTTCTCTGGCTCCTATCACTTTAGTCTCTTCTAGATCACACAAGTGTGTTCGCACAGTGTGCATCATCTTTCTGCAAAAATAATGTTCCCTGAGATTTACCTTTGTTATTCAATATGTCACTTGCTTTATGTTTTAATAACTGCACAGTATTCCATGAATTTACAAGTTAGCACACAATTGAAATCTTCCCTAAACATTATTTGACAATGTTTTGTGAACATATGGTTTTACATCACTTGGGTAAATATTAGAAGGCAACTGAGAGGTCTTAGGTAAATATAAGAACTGGCTGGCTTAAAATATCTAGTTTCCCCACTTTCTCAACAATATCATATTGTCTTTAATTTTGATTAATTAATTTATTTGTTCATTTTTGGTACCAGGAGTCAAACTCATGACCTCGTGCTTGCCAAGTGGGTACTGTGCCGCTGAGCTACATCTCTGATCCTCTTGTCTTTCATTTTAATTTTAGCTTTGCTATTAGGTATGGAATTACAAGTCATTGTGATCATCATTCTTCCAATGAGCAATGATCTCATCCAGATAGTTAATGATGTAAACCTTATTATCTTCCTTTGTACACTCTGTGCAAGGAGTGACGCCTCATGATACTGAAAGAAGGAAGTAGGATAATGTGTATACATGATACCTGATTCCTGGAAGGAACTTAGAAATTATAGATTAAAGAAAACCTCCTCAGACTACACTGCCTCTCTGTCATCCTTAGTTCTTTTGTTCATGTATTTCTGATGCATGCAACCATTTCAGAGAAAAAGGATTTGAGCTTTTAGTCCCATTTGGAGTTTCAAAGCCTGGTTTTCATGCCTGTGTCAGGACTGCCATTCTGCTTTCTTCTTCATTTGAGATTTACTTGCAGAAACTCAGTTGCATCCAGGCCGTTTTCTTGGGCTGGAGACCTGACTGTTTGTCACAGGATTTTCATTTGTTTTGATTTTCTTTCATTAAGCTCTTTTGATTCTGAAGGCAAGTAGCACAGCATCCTTATATTCTAACTATACTCCAAGCTGTCTATTCTATTATTTTCCAAACTGAGGCAGTATATGCTTTCAGTGTAATCTCTCATTACCCTATATTTCATGCAAAAACATATCTATAAGACCATTGCTTTGGTGAGAATGCGGCCAGAGTTTTTCCAATTAATGTTTCAAGATTTAGAGCACTTTGTGTTAAGAATTTAGAAATGAGTAGCTCTTCTGTCGATTGGAAGTGGAAGTATTCAAGAACCATTTATTAGCACAAGACTTTCTTTGTAAGTATAATTGTAGGTAGAAATTATTCCTGATGAGAAGAGTAGTGATTAGGATAGGAGCAGAAATAAGAAAATGATGAAGAAAGCCACAGGGGTGACTTCTGGCAAGAGGGGCAAAGTGATGACAGAAGAGGAAATGGAGACAAAAAGCCATCTCAGTTAGGAGGGTACAAGAAAAGGGCCAGGTTCTTGTGCAGGGAGAATATGCAGAGGAGCACTGAGAGGCTTCTCCCGAGGTCTTGGAAATCTCCCTCTAAGGTTGCAACATCGACTGATCAGCATTCAGCCAGAGCAGGTCCACGTCAAAGGGAAAGAGAAGGAACAATGGGAAGAGTAGATGAAGCGCAGTGCAGAACTGCAGCTGGGAGTCCTCTCCTCAAACCACTTGATCATCAGTTTTCTTTTTGTGCGATCTTAAAGCTGACATCTGAAAGATTCCCTCACTAAACGTTGAGAGCAACGATAGTTTTCACCCTACAGCATTGTTCTGCTCAACAGAGGAGATAACATGACTTAGAATGTAATGTATTTGAGGACGCTTTCTGCTCTAGATATTAGTTTAGAACTTTTCAGACATTATTTTATTTCTCCAAACCAAAGAGTAGATTTTACTATTCTTATCTTGCATATAAAAACTAAAAGCTTAAAGAAATTAAGCAACTCATCTGGATCCAAGTTTAGTGAAGTATGTTTTTACAACCTTATGTAGACTACATCAAATATAGAATAAGTCCCTACTTCAATTTTAATTACCATATTTTTGCTTTATTTATTGTCTTTTGAGATGGGGCCTCACTATGTAGCTCAGGCTGGCCTTGAACTCACTTTGTACCCCAGGCTGGTTTCGAACTTGTAACCATCCTCCTGCCTCAGCTTCCCAAGTACTGAGATTACAGGTATGTGCCACCCTGCTCAGCTCTGTCTATTTAATAGATAGCATGATTTTGATACCTTAGCTAAGAAATTTTAATAAAAGAAAAAGAATGAGCGGGAAACATTCTGTGCGACCTAACTACTTTTACTACTCTATTTACTGCTTTTTACTATCTCTATTCTATCTATCTATCTATCTATCTATCTATCTATCTATCTATCTATCATTTGTCTATGTAACTGACTAGCTAGCTAGCTAACTTACTAATAGGATCCATCTGTCACTACCACAAAAACCCTAATATCTTCAAAAAGAGGTAGCTCAATAATCCATTTTATTGCTAACTGATCTAATGTTCTTATTTAACTATCCTTAACCTTAATACAAATGAGAATGAAAAGGTATTTAAGAATATCATATACTCACCTTTTCATTTATATACATATATGTATTTATTTTTCTTACTTTTAATTTTATTTTAAAGGGTAAAACCAAAATCCAGAAGCAAAGGCAAAAACAGAGTAACAAACAACAACACATACGGTACAGAATTTCAAAACAAGAGTGAAAAGTTGACAGTGATTGCTGCATTACATATTTTCATTGTCAAATCTGTTGTTCAGATAGATAGATAAAGGTATGTAAAACTGGTCAAACAATTATGCCTTAACACTTAGTTTCCATAAACCTTAATTTTTTTCTTGTCCTTTTTCCTTTTTATTTTTAAAGAGAGTGTACTAAATGATAAGCCCTTAGAAACAGTACCCATTTAGAAGAACAGGATGAGAGGGATTCTGCTCTGCTGTCTGTATTGCAGTTTTCTGCCTTTGATGTAGTTGCTCAGATCACAGATATTAGCATATGGAATTAGTCAAAGTGAAAAGTTTAAACATTAACTGCTGCTTTCAAAAAACTGATGGAAATTAGTGCTACAATCATCTCAGCTATCCTGAATATTTACTTGCGTGATTTTTACTGTTTTTTTCTTTTCTAATGTTATTCATCTTTATTGATTATACCTTATAGTCAATTACTTTCCTTTGTACTATAGTGATGATTCCTTACAGATGTTATTTATTCCTTCAGAATCATACACCAGGGAGACAATATGATATATAAATATGTGGGTCTGATTTATTTCATTTATGACTATATCCTTTAATTGCATCCAGTTACCTATAAAGGCTCCAGGTTATTTTCTTTATAGCTGAGTGGTATGTCATTGTATAAAAATACCACATCTTTTTATCCAATCCACCAGTGATTGGCAGTTTGGTCATTTCCAAGATTGTGCTGCTGTGAACATATGCACATATATCTCTGTGGTGTGTTGTTTTGAGTTCTTTTGGAAAAATACTGAGGAGGGGAATGGGACTTACAATCCTACTTTCCTGAGGAGTCTCCACACTGATATCCAGTGTTTCTACCAGCCTACATTCCCACCAACAGTGGAGAAAGAGGCTTTTATCCTACAGCCTCTCCACCATTTGTTATTTATGACAGCCATTCTCGCTGGGGAGAGATGGTATCTCAATATTGTTTTAATTTGCATTTTTTGAATGACAAGTACTATGGAATATTTTTTGTGTATTTATTTGCCATTTGTATTTCTTCTTATGAGAAGTATGTGCTCATCTTAGGTGGCCATTTGAGGACTGGGTCTCTAATTTAGGGGGCTTGTTTATTTTTTAATTCTTTACATATTCTAGATAGAAGTCCTTTATCTGAGTGATTGTTGGTTAAGATTTTTTTCCCAACCCGTGGATTGTCTTTTCGTTTTTTTGGTGATTTCTTTTGATATTAAAAAATTTCTCAATAAACTGAGGTCCCTGTTGTTGATTCATTAAGTACTTCCCATGCAGTTTGGTTTTTGTTCATGAACTATGTGTCTACCCCCATGTCTTCAAAATTTCCACCTACTTTCGCTTCCAGTAGACTTAGCATTTCAGTTTTTGTGTTTAGTTCTTTAATACAGTTTGACTTTAGTTTAGTGTATGATGATAGAACTGGGTCTGGCTTTAGTTTTTTGTATGTGGGGAAGTAATATTTCCAGCACTATTTGTTAAAGATAGCCTCTTTAAAGATTGTTATCTTTCTTCCAGTGAACATATTTGGCACCTTTGTCAAAGATAAGGTGGCTGAGTGTGTTTGTAGTTGTACCTGCATCTTCTAATTTGTACCATTGATCTTCAGGTCTGTTTTATTTTTCTTTTGCTAGTACCATGCTAACTTTATCACTGTAGTTTTGCAGTATAATTTCAGGTTAAAGATTGTAATGCTCCCTGACTTGCCTTGTTGGCTAGGATTGCCTTTGTTATTCAAGGTGTTTTCTAATTTCAAATACATTTTAGCAATGTTTTCTCTAGATTTGTGAGATATATTCATGGTATGTTGATCGTGATTGCATTAAATCTGTATGGCAATTTTGAGAGTGTGGTCATTTTACAATGTTGTTTCTTCCTATCCAGAAGTAAGGAATATTTTTCAATTTTATGAAGTCTTCTTCAATGTCTTTTTTCAGAGTATCACAATTTTCATCATGCAGATCTTTTACTTCCTTTGTTAGATTAATTCTGTGTGTTTTTTGGATGCTATTGTAAAGGGAATTTCTCTAATTTCTCTCTCTGCAAGCTTGTTATCTGTATAGAGGAATGCTATTGATTTCTGGGTATTGACTTTGCATCCTACTATGCTACTGAATCTGTTTATTAGTTTGAGGAGCTTCTTGCTGGAGTTTTTGGATGTCCCATATAAAATGTCATGTCAGCTGCAAATAATGATAGTTTAACTTCTTCTTTATCTATTCTTATTCCATGTATTTCTCTTATCTAATGGCCCTGGTGAATGTTTCCATAACTATCCTGAATAGGAACGATGATTGTGGACATCCTTTTCTTGTATCTGACTTTAGTGTAAAAACTTCTAGTTTTTCTCCATTTAGGATGTTGTTCACTGTTGCTTTGCCATAGATGGCTTTTGTCAGATTGAAGTATAGGCCACCTATTCCAATTTTCTGTAGGGTTTTGATCATGGCTGAGTGTTGGATTTTTGTCAAAGCCTCTATTGAGATTATCATGTTGCTTTTGTTTTTGGCTCTATTCATATAGTATATTCAAATTATAGAATTGTGTATGTTGGAACGTCTTTTTAATCCTGGGATAAATCCTATCTTGTAATGGTTTATAACTTCCCTGGTGATTTGATTCATACTATTTATTAGTATTTTATTGAGGATTTTTGCATCTATGTTTATAAGAGAGTTTGGCTTAATTCTCTTTATTGGTAGAGTCTCTGGTTTTGGTATCAGTATAATACTTGCCTCCAGGAATGAGTTTGGGAGTTTTGCTTTCTTTTATTTTTCATTTTTTAAAGAGAGTACAAATTAGAATTAAAATAGAAAAATTCAAGAGATATAAATTTTCACTTAATAAAGAAATATGAATTTCACAGTATTTGTTGTAATATTACATCATGCTGCCTTTCAACTAATTGTGCATATTGCCAGATACATGCATGTAAAATTGGAAGAAGAAAGAAAAAAAAGAAAAGAAATGTATAAAAAATTAAGATTAAATGTACAAAAATTGAAAAAAGAAACAAAACAAATTAAAGTGTTAACTGTTTCTTTACATAAACCTGCAGAAGTGCACAATACAGGTGTCAAAAGCATCCCCCTTATATACGTGGATATATCTCTTTCCCACACACCCTTTCCTGTCCTTTTCCTGAACTCAGTAACTTTCCTTTTGAATAGGTTCATTCCCTTTTCCCAGTGTTTACTGTACCCTTCAGATTCTATTTTTTCTTTCTGGTTCTCACACTAGGGAGACAATAAGATGTTTGCATATGCAGGTCTGATTTATTTCATTTAAGAGTATGTTCCCTAGTTGAATCCATTTACTGACAAAAGACTCAAATTTGCCCTCTTTTACAGTTGAGTAATACTCCATTTTATAAAACCACCACATCTTACTTATCCATTCTTCAGTTGATAGGCATATAGGTTGTTTCTAGGATTTAGCTATAACAAATTTGTGCTGCTATAAACATGGGTGTACATATATAGCTGTGGTATGAGGTTTTTAGTTCTTCTGGAAAAATATTCAGGAGAGGAATAGCTGGCTTGAATGGGATCTCAAATCCTAGCTTTTTAAGAAATCTCCACAGTGATTTCCATAATGGTTGTACCAGTCTGCATTCTGCCTACAGTGCAAAAGCATTCCTTTTTCCCCACAGCCTCTTCAGCATTTCTTATTGGCTGATTTCTTGATGTTGTCCATTTTTTCTGGAGTGAGATGGAATGTTAGTGTTGTTTTAACTTGGATTTTCTCTAAGGACCAATGATTTGAACATTTTTTCATATATTTACTTGCATTTGTATTTCTTCCTCTGAGAAGTATATATTCCTCACAGATATGCATTTTTAGATTGGGTCTTTGGATTTGGGGAGCCTGATTTTTTAAATTCTTTATGTGTTCTAGATAGAAGGCTTTTGTCTGAGGAAGAGTTGGCTATATTTTTTTCCCAGAATACATATTCTTTTCAGCTGCTTCCTTTTTAAATTTATGAGGAGTTTCAGGAGTATTAGGATTAGATCTTCTCTAAATTTCTTATAAAATCCAGCTATGAGTTTTAGGACCTGCACCTCCCTTTATTTTTATTTTTTAATTAATTAATTAATTAATTTTGGTGGAACTGGGGGTTGAACTCAGGCCCTTACACTTGTCAGGGTAGTGCTTATTCCACTGAGCCATCTCCCCAGCCCCTTGCACTTCTCTTTATTGGTAAGATTTGATTATATTTTCAATTTTATTGACTGATATTGTGTTATTTAGAGTTTTTCTATCATCTGAATGTACTTTTGGTAATTTGTACATGTATAAGAATCTGTCCATTTCTTCTGTGCTTTCTATTCTGTAAGAGTAAAGATTTTGAAAGTAGTTTTTGTGCATTTCCACAGGTCTGTAATAATTTCACCCTTTTTGTCCCTTAATGTTTGAATTTGAATTTTTATTTCCTCTATTTGATCATATTGACTAGAGGTTTATTAATTTTATTTAATCTTTCAAAGAAAGAACTTTTCGACTCATTAATTTTTTGTACTGCTTTCTTCACCTGCATTGCATTAATTTGTGCTTTACTCTTTATAAGGAGATTCCAAGGAAAAGTCAAATATTTAATGAGTTTATATAATTCTTTGCTCTTAACCTTTGTAAAGCTTTTAAATTTTAGAATATTTTACATTTACTTCACATGTTAACATGGATCCCTGTTATTCCTTCCCATTTTCCTGATTGTCAACATCTTCCTTTTTACAGTACACAATATTTACCACAGCTAAAATATTAACTTTATGGTAATTTCACTTATTATTTTCTTTTGGTTTTCTGTTTCTTGTCTAGGACACTGCATTATACTGTTTTGAGTTATCATGGATCTTAGTGATTTTTTTGGCTGAGAAAATTTCACATCCTTTTGTCCTTTTCAAAAGAACTTTGGCAGTTTTTTTGTGAAGTGACCAAGTATGGAATTTTCCTCTCCTTGAGTTTCTCTGAGGTTTTTCTCTGGATTTGATTGGGAACATAGGAAGAGGATCACAGAGGCAGAAGTTGCATACATATTGCATACTCTGAAGGATATGTGTTACCAATACATCGTCACTAACGATGCTCACCTCGGTACCCTGGTAAAGACAGTATCTACCTGCTCACCTCTGCAATCATCCCCCCCCCCCGCTATGCGTTATTCTTTAGAAGTGAGTGACCAAATGCAGTGTGAACATTCAAGCTCCACTGAAAGGTGAGGAAAAATTCCAAATAAACTTTAGTGAAATCTTCTGCATAAGATATTTACCTTTTCTTCCACATTGGTTCTCTTATCTAATCATTTATTGATATTTTGATTGCTTCTTGAATATTTTGTCTGGGCACTGGTCCAGTACTATAATATTTATTTTGGTGCTCATTTTTTCTAGTGGTGTCGATAGGGTGCTGCTCCCAATTGTATCCTGTAATTATTTCACATGGTTACATCCTTTGTTTCTAGATTACCTCTTTTCTTCCTGCCACTTTATTTTAAAATAAGGTTTGTGGAAGAATGATAAAGATAGAGCAGCATTTCATTACATCCTCCACCAGATTCCCCTCGTTAACATATTCAAAAGTGGATATCAATAGCATATTTAAAATTAAGGTATTGACATTGGTATTATTAAATAACCAACAAATTCTATGCAGATTCCTTACATTTTCCACTGATATTCGCCTGTTTTCAAATCCAAAGCATTACTTGTATGCTCTTCTTAATTTAGTTTTCTAATGTGCTTACTCTCTTCATTTCTGTTGCAATGTTTCTGTTTTTGCCTTTCATGACTTTGATACTGTTGAAGACTAGTGATCATGAATCCTACAGTGTCAAGCAAATTCAATTTGCCTGATATTCTCACATCATGGGACTGAGGTTATGAACATGGAAGAAAAATAGCATGTTTGAGGTCTCCTCCTCAAAGCATTGGTGAATATTACTAAAAGCTTGGAAGATAGGGAATAAGGTGTTACAAAATTGATGGTGAAAAAGGATTAGAAATACATGCAGTGACTCTCAAGATAGGTCAGTGGTAAGATCCATGGTTAAAGGAGTTGGTCTCAAGCCCCCAATCCCTGGCTTGAATAAAGGAAGGAAAGAAAGTTGGAAGGAGGAAAGGAAGGAAGGCAAAAAGTGGGAAATAGAAAGAGAAAGAACAAGAGAGAAGAAAAGACAAAAGGAAAGGAATGGAAAGAGTAAGAGAGGGAGAGAGGGAGAGAGGGAGAGAAGAGAGGAGTAGAGAGAGGGAGAGAGGGAGAGAGAGAGACAGAGAGAGAGGCAATGGTGTGTTTTCAAAATGGTAATTGTCAAATCACTGGAATATTTTATCTGCATAAGTAATTTCTTCAAAATACCCATATCATAGAAAAATGGTTATATGAGGTAATTAATTCATAGAAAAAAGACCCACAATAATTTGAAATTTTCCTCTATCTAATGGAGTCAGACAAGGTTTCCTAGTGTTGTGCTATATTACTAAGGCTGTTGTCCCTCCTCTGGACTCCCCTGCAGAACTCTCTCTGCATTGATATTTGCTTATTCTGCTTCCTCATTGCCTGGGACTGTGTATAAATTAAGTTATAAGTACCTTTGTATGGCAATATCTTTGAAAAGTTCTCTTGCTACAAATGACTTTCTAATATTTCATCTAAGCACGATCTACTAAAGCCCTAATACAGTTTCTGCCAGTAATATGGACGTATAATAGAAAAATGTCATCATTGTAAAAGGTCATGATGAAAAGTCTTTGAAAAGAGAACAGAGGTACTTGGAATTAATATTAAGCTTTGGCATCCATGTGTCAGTGCTGGCCTGCATAAAAGTGACACTTCATTTCATTTAAAGTTCAATGTTTTGGGGTAGAGTATTCAAAATACAGGTCCTGTATTATACCAAAACTCTTTTCTTAGCAAGCTAGAATTAACATATTCTGTTGGTGTTTACTGTTCAATTGTTAATTGCAAATTATTTTTTTCCTACACTCTGCTATTTTTTATTGGCTTGCTTTGGATCCCGGGTCAATAAAGGCCACTAATTTCTATCATCTATTTTCTTGTGCAGCCTTGCCCTTCAGAGGATGAAACGTGCTTATCACTGTGGTAGCTCGAGGGCATTGGTACCCCTTCCTTTGTGAAGCATATCTTTTCAGGGTCTTCTTTTCTCTTTGTCCCCTTTAAGATTATAAATTCTTTGCAATGGGAAGCAGCCTGGGTTTGCAAGCAAGAAGATAAGAGAGGTAAGTGACTGCACCATCATCTGGTAATGCCCGTTATGCCTGGATAAGCTTCCTATTATCTGCCTCTATTCAATACTGTGTGGAGGGACCTGAAATGACATGGTACTCGTGGTCTATCTCACCTGCTTCAAGGGAGAAATTCCAATCTTTGAATAAGCAACAAAAAGAACCTTTTGATAACATTTAGGCACTGCAGTCTCTGATTTTAGTGGCTAAAACAGTGAAGTTTTCAAAAACTCAGTCTCCAAGCTTCAATTATATGCACTGGATTGTTGAGAACCTTACTTTCATGTGTGAAAGTGAGTTCTTAAATCTTCCAAGTTCTTAAGAAATTGAGGCCATGAATTGGATTTTGATTCATGTAGAGAAAGTTCAAAAACTCTTTCAATAAACACAATAAAGTCCTATGATCAGATAGTTTAATGGTTGCACTTTTTCCCCCTTAACACAGCTCCTGTTAGTCTAAGCCTCATTGCTTGATTTCATAGGCAGTGTTCATTTGTAAGGTGGCTGGAAGGTTATACATATTTTTCTTTGAGCCAGTTGGGCTGAGCTAAAGTTTTTATTAATCTCTGTATTCATAAGCACATGCATAAGGTGGGGATAGGTGCAAGATAAGTCACCTTATCTGCAGAGGAGGGATAAGGAGGTGTGCTTTGAGGGGAGATGAGTTAGTAGCAGAAGATCACTGAATAGGATCTCACACCGAGTGTTTTCTACATTAGATGATATGCAGTGGTCAGGAGTGTTATTTTCTAGCTGTAATTCACAAGATTTTTACCAATCCTTTTGAAGAACAGCTCTCTTCTACCATCTATGTCCTGGTTAGACAGTCTGTTGAGGATACCTTACCTCCTTGTGTTGAAGGACTTAAAAAGAATGGCTGGGGCCAGGGAGATGGCTCAGTGGAATAAGTGCTTCCCTGGCAAGCACAAGGGCTTGAGTTCAATCCCTGGTTCAAAAAAAAAAAAAAAAAAAAGAATGGCTATCTAGGGTCCCCTGCCTTTTAACCAGGACCATGAGTCTTGGTCAGGCGATACAGAAGTAGAGTTGAGGTAAGGCAAGGAGAGCGAGCCCAACAGCTCTGTGTGGTTGTTTCTATTACCTGTACCTCCTCAGATGTCTTGTCCAGTCCTCAGTTGGAGGTCTTTCATCTTCCTGTCCACACGGATGCCAGTTAAAGGTACATCTGCTGTTACCACAGCATGCCCCCCAGAAGCCTGGTGCCCTACCTTATTCTTCTGAGATCTATCTATCTATCTATCTATCTATCTATCTATCTATCTATCTATCTATATCTCCTCCTTTTATCTTGGTACAGTTTAAAAGATGATCTCGTGCTTTCAGGAGATATTACAGCCCAGTAAGAGGGAGTTTTCTGGCTCACAATAGTAGGCTACCACAAGCACTAATTTATATTTTTTTTCCTAGTCTTGCATTTTGATTCATATTTCATTCAAATTATTTCACCTTTCACTTTTTTACACCTAATATTTTATTTATATGTTATAATA